>NW_026720812.1:0-9217 GCF_029784015.1 Lycium ferocissimum
AATAAAAATTTAAAGGGAAATTGGGGGGTAAAATAAAAGATAAAGGGGGGCCCGCCCCATTGAATACATTACGGAAAAAAAAAAAAGGTGAAGAACGGAAACCCGGCCAGACTAATTGTAATTAAGCGACCAATGGGCCACGTGGAGAAATCCGACCAATTGCGCTAAAAAGTTTTCCCGAAAAACCCCACCCGTTTTTCAAATTTTCGCCCGGGACACCGACAGCCTTTTAAGAATATGTGAAAGATTACTTTCTACAACAAATAAATGAAAGATTACTTTCTATAACAAATAAATGTGACTCAGTGAGTTGAACTTGCATTGTGAGAAGTGTGAAGTTTCTTAAGTTCATTGGCCCTTTTGGGGTTCCAAGTTTCAGACTGTAACCCTGCAAAATTTAACTTTTAGTCTGTGTGCAATATATACATAGTGGCAAAGGAATATTAGTACATCTTGTTTTTCAAAATGATCTAACATGTGCGTTACTTTTTTTTTTTTTTTTTTTTGTTCCCCATCTGGCCCGTTTAGACCGGGAGTAATTCGGATTTGCATCTGGAAATTTCACTTTAAAAGTAAGACGCTCCTTACTAAAGAGAGATTGTATTATCATAGCTAAAGATGAAAGTATGTTTTACTACAATCTTTGATTATCACGTGACGAATGACACAACGTTCTGTGTATAAAACGATGAGACCAACAAAGGAGTTGCATTATTCCTCACTTCTCATGTCTTCTCTGTCTCTCCCAAAAAAAGTAGAGAACCTCACATCCTTACATTTGGCATAAGCAGAGCCCCAACGTTCAACTCTAAAGCTTTTCTTTATATATAACCCATCCTTATATTTCCACCTTGCTTTTCTTGGCTTCTGCTTTCGAAGTACTCTCTTGATTTGCTCATATAATCCTACTCTGTTTCTGATAACATGAAAACTTTTAAGCTACTCAAATGCTGGCCCAATGCCGACCCCAATACGTCACCGTTGCTGATACTGTCCCTTATTCTGATTCTATTAAGAATCTCATCTATGGAATTGATTGCGCAACCCACACTAATGAAGAAACCCATTACGATGAAGACTCCTTCTTCGATCTGGTGCTCACAGGACCTGATGGAAACCTAAAAGAGGACTATAACTCCAAATATGTGAAGCAAGGGAAGAGCGAATGTGATTTTACAATCTACTCACACTCGAAGCCTCATTCTCCGGTCACCGTGCTCGGATCGGGCACCAAGCTTCGGGTCTTCTTTTTGGGATTTAGGAAGTCGAATCAGGAGAAATCGGGCATTGATGATTCATTTACGGTAAATCCAAAGCATCAAAACAAGAGACATTTGCCCAGAGGCAACAGTTTAAGAAGCAACTGAGAAAGAGAGAGACAAGGGAATTTTCAGTTGACAACTCGTCGTCTAAGCAATTTGCAAGAGCTGCTGAAGTACCCAAGTTCTTGAAATTGGTGAAGCCTTTGTACGCCAGAAATTCCAAAATGTGCACTGATAAAATTAAAATCTCGGATCAGGTGTCGACACCATTGCCTTCTCCGTTCGTGCAATCATTTAGCTCATCCAAAAAGCAGTTGGAGGAGAAGCAGGGGAACAGAGTTGCTGGATTTGGAGCTGTGTGTAAGCACGTAATGAAGAGCCGATCCACGGCTTCTTCATCCTTTGCCGGAGCTTCATCGTTGCCGACGAATCGAAGGGATGATTCATTATTGGAGCAAAATGACGGAATCCAAGGTGCTATTCTTCACTGCAAGAGATCCTATAGCACTGCATCAAAAGGTACCTGTCCATTGCTTTTGTACTTAATGCACTTTAGTCTTAAATTATTCGAATTTATAACGTATGTGATTGATTAGTACTAGATTCGGCTTAAATTAATTCTTTATTATGCCTTTGACCAGATTTTTCGAGGTTATTACCAAGATCTACATCTGAAGATGTACCAAGAGGCACTTATTATGAAGAACAGAGCAGATGGAGCATTTGAATAATCAACACTTAGAAGTATTTTGAATCAAACAGAGAACTGGTAGAAGCATAGGCTTGTCCTGTTTCCATTGCTTCTATGAATTGGAGAACCTACTTTTGTTTGTACACTGTAAAAGTGAGAATAGTAGTAGGAGTTTTAGTTAACAGGGAAAATTGAGAGCAGAGTTTGAATGCGTACAGTAACTATAGATCTTCAAATTTTGCCTGTTAATTTTATCAAGAGTGTTTCTTGCCTAGTGTATATATTGAATTTGGACATTATGGTTTGCTATTTCATTTCCGGAATTAAGCTATAAAGCCACCCACTTTGTATTTCTTATTCGAACAAAACAATCATCTATTAATTCATCAAGGAGATGATATGTCTAATAGAACGGATAACATTATTCCACAGTCTAATTTAGAGACGTCATTTTCCAAGAGATTTCTTGTAATAAAAAATTGAAAACTTAACAAAGTTACGTAGGCATTTAATTATTAATACTTTAGCTTTTTTATTTTAAAGATAAAATTCAAGTTTTAATTATTAGGTAGATGTATAGGCTTATTGAAGGATTGGGGCTGCTACGCTCAAAAGCTTTTTATTTTGACACTTTAACCCTTCAACTTTATTTTTAACACTTCTCAGACTCAGTTTTATTTTTAACGAGTTGACCCACCCTCGCCCAGGACTCCCGCCCCCGACCCCATGCCCCACCCCCTCCCCTGCCCCCTGCCCCCCGCCCCCACCCCACCCCAGCCAATTTTTTTTTTTTAATTTTCTTTATTTTTTTTCACCCCCTCCTTCTTTCCCAACCCCCCAAACCCCCACCCCCGCCCCCCCCCCCCCCCCCCCCCCCCAAAAAAAAATTAAATTTTTTTTTAATTTTATTTATTTGTTTTTTCACCCCCCTCCCTCCTCCCTCCTCGCAACCCTCCCCCACCCCCACCCCTCGCCGCCCCCCCCCCCCCCCGCCCCACCCCCACCCCAGCCAATTTTTTTTTTATTTTCTTTATTTTTGTTTCCCCCACCCCTCCTCCTCCTCCCAACCGCCTAACCCCCCACCCCGCCCCCACCCCTAAAAAAAATTTTAATTTTCTTTATTTGTTTTTTCACCCCCCCCTCCCTATATCGCAACCCCTCCCCCACCCCCCACCCCCCCCCCCTCCAAAAATTATTTTTTTTTATTTTCTTTATTTATTTTTTCACCCCCCCCCTCCCTCCTCCTCGCAACTCTCCCCACCCCCCACCACTCGCACCACCACCCAAAAAAAAATTTAAAAAAAAGTTTTAATTTTTTCTTACCAGCCTCCACTCCTCTTCGCATCCCTCCCTCCCCCGCCACACCCCCCCAAACTATTAAAAAAAATTGATATTTTTTTTTATTTTTTTCACTAGCCCTCCTCCTACCACCCCTCACTACTACCCCCCCCCCCCCCCCCCCCCCCCAAAAGTTTTGAAAAGTTTTTTTTTTTTTTTTTTTTGCACCACGCCCCTCCCCACTCAAAAAGAATATTGAAAATAAGTTTTGATTTTTTTTTTTTTGGGTTTAGGAAAAGTTTGATAAAATTCGAAGTTGTTGTCGTAGTGTGTTTGTAGTGAAATAGATGGTTTTTTTATTGTCTGGGTATGGTTCGTGGTTTAGGAAAAGATATCCAATAGATGTTTTTTAATTTCTTGTCCCGGGTATGTATCTGGTTATGTTTATGAAGATATCCAACAGTTTATAGTTGTTTAACAAGTTATACACTGCTGTAAGTAAAAAGTAGATAAATTGCTACAACAACTACAAATTTGTTGATATAGCTTAGTTATTTGGTTCTGTTTGTAGAAAATATAAATGAGATTTGTAGTTGTTGTCCAAGCGAAACGTTCCATAGTTGTTAATTGCACTTTGTGTTGTAATACTTATTTGTTGGAACTTTATGACATTTTAATGTTATTCTTTTTTAGAATGTTAATTTATTTTCTTGATGCTTTTAACTTGGTTTATATATGATATGTTGATCGTGTTCAAATCACAAATGTGTGTATTGTTAATAAATTCTTGGTGATCGTATTTAAAAAACAATAATCATTGCAATAGCTTCGTAACTTGTTGGGTTTTATCCAACAAGTAACAAGACTTGTTGCAACAACTAGTAACTTGTGTTTTATCCAACTGCTAAAAGATTTCAGGTAAATAAGCAATGTTGTTGCAACAACCGCTGTGCCTTGTTGCGAACTAAGTTACATGTTGGGGTTTTTCCAACAAGTGGAGTGACTTGTTGCGCAAAGTTGGTAACTTGTTGTGTTTTATCCAACAAGAGTAAGGACTTGTTCAACAACTCCATGTCTTTTGTCTTTATGATACTACTACGGTTGTAACGATACTACCTTTGTTGCAACGAGATATTACGTATTGTTTAACGGATACTACTTGATTCACCCATATTTAGTGATCAACAAAGGAATCAATGACATTTAGTGATAAACAAAGAAAATCAATGATAAGTAGTGATCAATATATAATACTTAATCAATTTGATGGTAATTTGAAATGGGAATATACGCTAAATCCAATGATCATTAGAGTGAATTGATGAACTACTTGATTCACCCATATTTAGTGATAAGCAAATGAAATCAACGATATATTTAGTGATCAATATATAATACTTAATCAATTTGATAGTATTTTGAGTCGAAAGATGATATACTAAGTCAATATGCACTAAATCGAGTGATTATTATAGTGAATTGATGCAACTACTTTGATTCACTCATATTTAGTGATAAACAAATGAAATCAACGATATTTAGTAATCAATATATAATACTTAATCAATTTGATAGTATTTTGAGTCGGGAAAGATGATCTACTAAGTCGTATGCCTAAAACGAGTGATTATTAGAGTGAATTGATGTGAACTACTTGATTCACCCATATCTAGTGTTAAACAAATAAAATCAACGATATTTAGTGATGAATATATATATATATATATATATATATACTAACATCCTTAATGGATTAGATAGTAATTTCATGAATTAGATGGGCAATTCTAAGTGTATTCTTACGACAGATATTAGATTCTTTAACAGATACCACGCTTATTACAAAGGATACTACGGTTGTTCTGACGTATACTACAATTGTTCCAACAGATACTACAATTGTTCCAAGATACTACACTTCTGCAACAGCCTTACACTACACTATTTGCAAGTCAGATACTACTTGGTTACCCATATTTTAGTGATCAATAAAGAATCACCATATTTAGTGATAAATAATGGAAATCAACCATATTTAGTGATAAAAACAATGGAGATCAACCATATTTATTGATCAATATACATACTTAAGCAATTTGATGATGTTTTGGGTCGGATAGATGATCAACTAAGTCTAAGACGCACTAAACGGAGTGATCATGGGAGTGAATTGATGGGAACTACTTGATTCACCCACATTTAGTGATAAACAATGGAAATCAACCATATTTATTGATCAATATATATACTTAAGCAATTTGATGGTGTTTTGGGTGATAGATAATCAACTAAGTCCAATACGCATTAAACGGAGTGATCATGGGAGTGAATTGATATGAACTACTGATTCACCCATATTTAGTGATAAACAATGGAAATCAACCATATTTATTGATCAATATATATATACTTAAGTAATTTGATAATGTTTTGGGTCAGGATAGATGATCAACTAAGTCCAATACGCATTAAACGGAGTGATCATGGGAGTGAATTGATATGAACTACTTGATTCACCCATATTTAGTGATAAACAATGGAAATCAACCATATTTATTGATCAATATATATATACTTAAGTAATTTGATAATGTTTTGGGTCAGGATAGATGATCAACTAAGTTCAATATGCACTAAATGGAGTGATCATTGGAGTGAATTGGTGTGAACTACTTGATTCACCCATATTTAGTGATAAACAATGGAAATCAACTATATTTAGTGATCAATATATATATATATATATATCTACTAAAATCATTAGTAATTTGTTGCAACTTCTTCCATATTTGTATGATCTGTTGCGGCGGATTAATAACTTGTTTAAGCAGTTAGTTACTTGTTGGAACGGATTAGTAACTTGTTGTAACAGATTAGTAATTTGTTGCAACTTCTTCTATTGTACTATCTGTTGCAACAGTTAATAACTTGTTTAAGCAGATTAGTTACTTGTTGGAGCGGTTAAGTAACTTGTTGAAGCAGTTAGTAATTTGTTGCAACTTCTTTACAATTAACATGTATGATCTGTTGCAATCATTTAGGCAATTTGTCTAAAGAGATTAGTAACTTATTTAAGCAGTTAGCAATATCGTGAATATGTTGCAATAATGGAGGGAGTTGTTTAACATATAAGATACCTCTTTATAATTATATGAGTAAGTTGTTTCAACATATGAGATACACTATTTGCAACATATGAGTAAGTTGTTGCAATAATTCAAACAAGGTGATTAATCTTTTGCAACAATTAGTCAATGCTTAAATAAGCGATCCATCGTTGAAGCAATTAGTAACTTGTTACAACTTCTTGACAAGTGTATGATCTATTGCAACAATTAACTCATCATTGCGACATATTTTTTAGTTTTTACAATAATTTAAGCAATTTTTTTGATTTTTTTCCAACAAGGTGAGTAATTTGTTGTAACAACTAAGCAATAAGCAACCAAGCAATTCTACTATATGCATCTATTACTGACAATTAGTAAGCAAAATAAATAAGTTCATAAGCGAGGGGTATTTCATGACCACTTTGGCTCCAAATACACAACTAATCAAAATAAATAAGTTCATAAACATCATTCACAAATAACATAAAGGACAAAATATTTATAATTATTTATGAAAAACTACTATTATACATATAAATAATTATAAAATTTATGTATATAATTTATTGGTTTGGTTCGGTTATTTTTTAATAGAACCATAACCAAACTAAAATATTATCGGTTTTTAAAATTTAAAACCAAACCAAACCAAACCAAATGTCTGTTTTTTTTATTTGGTTTAGTTAAATTTTCGGTTTGGTTTTGGTTTTAACAAAAATGGTGAACAACCACTGATTCTTTGACAACTAAAAATCTGTTGGATATTTTTCTACAAAGCAGAACCAAATAAGCTGAAGTTATGTCCATGATTTGTAGTTGTTGCAGCAGTTGTCTACTTGTTGCAACAAGTGTAGAACTTGTTGCAACAAGCCGTCTGTTGGATATATTCTACAAGCAGGAACCAAATAAGCATTTGTATGTTCTTGGTTGTAATTTATGCAGCAGTTATTACACTTGTTGCAACAAGTGTAGAGCTTGTTGCAACAACTATAAATACTTGGATATCTTCTACAAGCGAGAAACAAATAGCTGAAACTATATGTCAATGATTAGTAGTTGTTGCAACGGATTATGCAACTTGTTGCGACAAATTGTAAAACTTGTTGCAACAACTGAAAATCTGTTGGATATTTTCTACAAACGAACCAAATATTTGAAGCTATGTCCACAGTTGTAGTTGTTGCAGCAGTTATTGTCTACTTGTTGCCACAGAGTGTAGAACTTGTTGCAACAACTACAAATCACATTTGGATATCTTACGAGCACGGGAGCAGGATAAATACCGGGACAAAACAAAAAAAAATCATATGTTGGATATCTTTTTCCTAAACCACAGACCATACCGAGGACAACAACGAGAAAAACCTTCTATTTAACTACAAACACACAGCAACAACAACCTGGATTTTATCCAAATTTTTTCAAAACAAAAAAAAAAAAAAAAAAAAAAAAAAAAAAAAAATTCAAAACTTCCTTTCAAGATTTGGGACGGATTTTTTTTTTAAAAAAACAAAATTAATTTTTTTCGGATGGGTGGGTGAAGTAAGAAACCAAAAAAAAAAAAATTTCAAAGCCTTTTCAAGAAAAATCATTTTATTTTTTTTTTTAGGGAGGGAGGGGGGAAGGTAAATTGCAAAAAAATTTTTTTTTTTTGAAAAACTTCCTTTTTTGGAAGGGTGGGGGTGCAAAAAAAAAATAAAAAAAGAAAAACTTTTGAAAAAAAATTTTTTTTTTTTGGGCGGGCGGGAGAGAGAGACGGGGGTTGGCGGGGAGGAGGAGAAAGGGGGTGAAAAAATAAATTAAAAAAAAAATTAAAAAACAAAATTTAAAAATTTGATGGGGAGGTGTGTGGCGGGGGGGGGGGGGGGGGGGGGGGAGGGCGGGGGCGGGGGCGGTGAGAGAGGAGGGGGCTAGTGAAAAAGCAAATAAAAAATATCAGAAACTTTTTTTTTTAAAAAAAAAAAAATTGGGGGGGTGGGGTGTGGGGTGGGGGAGGGGTGGGAGGAGGAGGGGGTAGGGTGACAAAGCAAATAAAAAATATCAAAACTTTTTTTAAAAAAAAAAAAAAATTGGGGGGGGGGTGGGTGGGGGGTAAGGCTGGGGGGAGGGGTGGGAGGATGAGAAGGGGGGCTAGTGGGTTTTTTGGATTAAGTTGGGATCTTTTTGTATTTTATATAAAGATTAAAAGTTTTAAAAAATACACTTTGAACCTTAATTATCTTAATTCCATGTTTAAATGGGTTTGAGATGAAATGGTCTATAGTCAACATATCTTGTCGTAAACTAAAAAATGGCATTTTAGTTAATTCTTCCAAGTTACGAGCGATAAAATTTAAAGTCCTAAAATTATGTACACAACAGACTTGATCTGGAAAGGAAGAGTACATTATAACACTAAGCGCATCAGAGAATATATGTATTTTCCTCCAGCCAACTAGAATCGTTTTCAAAGTTTTTCTAATTATAAATGCTTAACAATCATAACTTTTTTCAATGAACTGAATCGGAACCATGGACATGAAGCAAAGTGACCATGCTATTCATAACAACCAATCTAATGCTTGCCTTCTTTGTTTTAATACCTAGCCATGTATCAACATAGAAACAAATTGCATCCTCGGGCACAATTAGTCAAAATTCATACTTATAATATAAATTACCATCTAAGTAATTACATAATAAGCGTTATTCCATAAAAATTCATTATATTCAACTAAAGCTTTGAAAAAGAACCACAGAAATCGTGGTTTGAGAAATCTGAAACATGGTGGTTAGTGATTAGGCATCTTCGACGCTTAATGAGATATCTTCTTGACACAATATTTAAACGTCTTCATAACGTAAAGCAAATACAACGAGATCTCAATGAAGTAATC
>NW_026720813.1:0-9364 GCF_029784015.1 Lycium ferocissimum
ATGTTCTTGGAATTTTTTGATTTGTAAAGGTTGCGTGGAAAGTTTTGGCTTTTAAAGAGTTTATTCTTTAACGATTCAAAAACTTCACGAACGCCCATAACTTTCACAGAAAGCTCGGATTGCCTTGAGATTTTCGTAGAGGGTTGTATGATGTTAGACGAGTATGTTTTCCATAGGCGGAACTGACTCGGGTCTATACTCGTCCGTGGGTCCCGCGACGCTCCTTTATGTAATTTCGACAACTTTTGAAAGAAAATGTTGTAATTATTTGTCACGACCCAACCCCGTAGGCCGTGACTAGCACCCGAACTGGGTACCCAAACACACATATACAACGAATTCATATTGCAGGTCTACGCGCACACAAATATCAAATATAGTACCAAGTTATCGTAAACATAAATACGAAAATATCGAAGTAGGTAAAGGCATGTTTCCATCTCGTATGTTAATTTTTAAAATTTTTGGCGAGTTTCCTTTGTTTTCGCTGTCAAAATAACCACCGCACGCGAGAAAAATGCCAACTAAGGCCGCACGGAGCCAACGGAATCCACATATATACACATACGGGCTTACAAGGCCGCTATAGCGAGTGAAATCCGCCCTAACACACGTATTACAAGCTCGACCCAACCGACCGGGCACAACCCACACGCGTATATCCACGGACCTCAAACGGATCGCAGTAATCATTCGACGGGACGGGGCCCCGTCATTACTCCCCCCCGAATACCCAAATATATACAACGAGAAAAGTATATGCAAAATATGGGCTCCGGAAATAAAGGAGCCTCCACATTGCAGAGAGGATGTCCTAAACTCGCGGATCACCAAATGGCGCGTTCGTACTGCGGGCATGAAACCCGAAGAAGGGGGTCGTACGGAATATGTACCGAGTATGCAAGCGGTTTTTAAACATAATTAATATAGTCATAACCGAAACGAGGAGTGCGAAGAGTGTATACAACAATAAAATAATTTAGGCGAGTCAACATTAATCAATCGATCAAGTCCGGTGCTATCCCAAAAGATAGCACATCATACAATACACATACATGTAGGCCGCGGCCGAGAATCCCGACGATGCGATAGCACACACATACCGCGGTCGAGTATCCAGCGGTCAAACACACACATGCCGCGGTCGAGTATCCAGCGGTCAATAACACACGCATGCCGCGGTCGAGTATCCAGCGGCTAAAAACACACACATGCCGCGGTCGAGTATCCAGCGGCTAATAACACACACATGAACAATTAAATAATTAAGTCATCTGAAACAGGTAAAATAATTAATTAGTACGGAAGTTTATTTCCACAAAAATTTTTAGAGTGGTACGTATGGCTCCAAAACATAGCCTAAGGTTTCATAAGGTCCAAAAAAGCATTATTTTATAAGAGAAAATTTCAAAAATCGACGATTCTTTATCAAAGCTTATCCAAAGAAATCCTAGTAGGACAAGTAAGGCATCTCAAGTTTATCGGCCCACCTCGGGTCGGATCGAGGCGGCAAACATAATTTTACGAACAATTGGAGGCCAAAGGATCATACATAATGATTTAGTGACCCCGATCACATTTCGATAAGTTTCGGGCTTTGGATTGCATTCTAGCCAAAATAGAGCCTTTAGGCTTCAATCGAATTGAATGAATAGTAGCCGTTTTGTAGATCGAGTTTCGAGGAGCAAATGCTCCGAGGTTCCAATATTCACCTAACATACTAAGACATGCCTAATGAAGGAGTAGGAAGCTTCACATACCTTGCGGACGTCCTCGCAGCCGCTCAATCTCAATTCCGTTTCGCCAGAGCAATCTACAAATGGTCAAGTTTACCAAAGATAAGTTATAGATTCTAAGTATTCAACTTAAGGTCATGTTGGTCTCACCGAATTTTCGGCAACACTTCCCCTATATATACATCATCCTCGAGAATCATCTCTGCTCAAATATCAACAACGACAACCCAACAACAACCTCAACAACAACAAAGAATCAAACTAAAACACATTCTAGCATAAGTAGTGTTACTTTCTTCATACTATCACAATTTCCATTTCGTCATCAATGCAACCAAATTATATAATTTTCTTTCCAAACTCGTTAACAATAGACATGATTCACATTTAAACTTTACTCCCCTACTTACAAGGAAATTCATACGAAATTCATAAAATCCCCTTCATCTTAATGCACACTTACCGACCCCCACATATTCACAACATACAAAATTTTCCATACTTTTCATATACTTCATAAGACTATAACGACATAATTAACATACTAAACAAGTTCAACAATTCTTCCTTCACTCCACCACACCCCACGGCCATACCCTATTTTTCCCAACTTTCACTAATTCATTCAACTTTCCCTTCCAATACAATTTCTACTATAACTTCAACAAGATTCCAACATGAATTCAAGTCATCATAAACATGCAATACCTAGGCATACTCACGGCCAACATGCATACATTTCCAACACACAAAACTTTCATGTTTTTCATTCATTTCCACTTACTACATCATACATACACCTCCCTTAGCATAACAAAAGCATAAAATTCTTACCTTTCCTTCAAATTCTTCACTTGCCACTAGTAGTTGTTCTCTTTGCAAAAATAATTGTATCAAGTTGTAGAGAATCTTGCACTTAGTAATAATCCCACAAGAGAAGAATTTTGAACCAGGATTAAGCTCCAAAAATTTTCTTTTCTTTTTCTCTTCCTCCTTCTCTTAGCCGTGCACTCTCTTCTCTTTTTCTTTCTTGTTCTTTCTTTGTTTTTCTTGAATATTCTAAGGATAGGGACACATATATATATATATCACATGAAAATTAATTAATACCTGGGCTAGGCCATGCAATGGCGGTTGAGCCTCCACTATTGGGCCTTATTTTCTTATTTTTTTTTTTGAGTCCAATTGGCTATTCTTTTGTAATTCATGAAGCAAGGTTCCCAAAATTCTAGTTTTTGCCCTTGGCCTCCTTCGTAATTCCACACCAATGCCATCATAGCCGACACACTCATACCAAGTAAAGTTCAAATATGGCCTCATTCATTGCAAGCACGGTTATCTCGAATTTTCGAATATAAAAATACCTGATATAACATTATTAGTCGGTTTCAAATATGACTATTTTACTTATCTTTTGGATTTATGACAATGATTTTATGCATATGATTCCTCATACTCCGCTCGTGCATTTTGTAATATCTTTCGCCGAGTCCGGGCTTTTGCTTCGTTGTCGTGCGCATTATGATATACTCCGGTGTTATGGCCGTGTTTATGGTTCACCGAGCTCCTCGCTTTCGAGGGCCGGTACAATGCTATATTTGGTTTTATCTTTGTATTGCGATATCTTCGTGTATTATATGTGACGGGGATACGTAGATTTGAAACTATCTGGCGTTATGCTGTGTTATGGCGCCATCGACAGGCGGGCGACCATATTTTCTATGCCCTATGCATGATCCGTATTTTTAAAGTAAACATTTTGATATTTTGGAAATGCATTTATTTTTTCGTACTGTTTTTGATTATGACTCGTATTGTATGCTATTTTTCGCTTTGCATACTCAAGACATATTTTTCGACCCCTTTCTTCGGGTTGCGTTTCATGCCCGGGGTACGGACGCACGGTTTGGTGATCCACCCGTTTAGTGACATTCCCCTTTTTCTCGCCGTTTGGGAGTGCCTCATTCGAGCTAACATTTTGGTATATATTCGTTCGTTGCATTTGTATATATTTGTTCATGGGTACGGCGGGGCCCTATCCCGTCATATGATTCTCGTTCGTCTATTTAAGTGTCTGTGGACATATTTGTGGGTTATGCCCATTCCCGTACGCTTGTGTTTGTATGATTTATGTTCGGGGCGATTCCATTCGCTGCGTGCCTCGCTTGCTTGCATTTGTATATGTTTTGGCCGCGCGCCATTTGATAGCCTTTTTGATATGTTATATATATGTATATATACGGTTGTAAGTTTACGATGTGTTTGAGACAGTTTGATATAATGCGAGACAACATTTGATATTGTGCTCAGATAAGCCATCCGTTTGCGACTGACTCCAGATTGTGTTTGGGTGCCCAATTCGGGCACTAGTCACGGCCTACGGGGTTGGGTCGTGACATCGTCGACCCTTCTTCTTGCTCAATAATGATATTAAGTTTTACATGGTTTGCAAATTTATCTCACTTGGCTTCATTGGCAAAATATAAATGCTGGCAAGTTACATAATCGTCCTTGAGTGATTTGTGCGCATACACACCTATACATATACATGTATTCATATCCGTATACATATTCGTGTTCGTAGCCGTATTTTCATTCATACTCGCACCCATCCACATATTTACTTTCATAGCATTTCTATATCCATGGCATATTTGCACTCACATTCGTATCATATACATATCATTTGCATAGCATGCCCGACCACGAGGGTTCAGTGTTATACGTAGGCACATATATATATAAGATCATAGGCATTTTTAGCATCGTTACTATCATCGTTCGTTACATCTATCTATCACATCTTAGGGTCTATCGTTCCTTCTATACTTGTGTTCTTTTTACTTGCTTCCCCCCTTTAAGGGTTTTGCCTATACCATCCTCCAATCCCTTTCTAAACTACATCTTATCTAGGCCGTTTCCCGTAGTTTATAGCTACGATAATTCATGTGTGAAGTCTTAACATACTCGTCTTATAGTTTCGCGATCAAGTACTACAACCAATATAGCAACCCAAACGAAGACGTATTTCACTTAGCTCATCTGGTAGTTATGAGTCAATATCTAGATTCACTCCAATTAACAACTTTTGTCCCATGGGAATGCTCACAATAGCAGTATGTCTAGTTACCCATACTATCCACGCAATGTCACTTGCCTTTCTTCGACACCCAAAATTCACTCATAGCATCATCTTTTTCTCTTTCTTCCCATTTCGAATTATTCCTCTCCGTCCTATAATCGACTTATAGCAATCGTAGACGCATTTTCCCTTAAACCCACCATTTTGTTTTCAAGGATCTAAGTCTCCTGTACCACTAACACCCTTTATTGCCTCATACTCTTTCACTCTCGTGTTGCACTCAACGTTGGTTTCAAAACCAGTCGTTGATGACAACTTACTTTATCGCTTATCATCACATAAAACTCGTAATTCATAGCCACATTTTTCTCTCCAACTAATTCTTTTATACACTTTACTCGTTCTGTCTTAATGGAGGATATTCGTAGGAGATGCGTCTTCCCTTTTCTCATAGTACGGCTATTTATTAAGCACGCGCATTTCGTATATTTCCTCTTCCTTCTATTCCTGTACTTATTCCTTTACATTTTTTCCCCCTCAACTTTTCTCATTACCTCCCTTTTTATAATCAATCCTTTATTCCTCGCGCATGGGATCCTATCCTTAACTCGACCGCTTTGTCCTTAGAATATATATTGCTCTTCATACACTCCGTCCTCAATCACTCATTTGCTAGCCTCCTCCCTCTTCCACGATAATCCCGTCTACGGTTGCAATTTCTTTTAGATTTCGGGAAAATTTTGGCAAGGCTTCTCTTGTAAAACAACAATCCCAAACCCGCACATAGCCCAATAAAACACATCCCATGCCTTAATAGACATGTATCGGGACACATATAATATGCGAACTCAAAGAACATAATATCACTTACCATTAAAGGATATAATTAATAGAGCTTGTCTCATAAGTTGTGCCTGCACACTCGGTCTAGAATTCCAATATATATATACATACATATATTGTTATATATCACACACCTCCAATCAGCTTACTTGTAAATCACGATTCTAGCTATTACTAGGTCATCAACAAATATAGTCATCTTAGTTTATTGGGTTGGCTCATCTCAACACAATCATCACACCGAGGGTAGTATATGACAAACAGAGGACCCGAATCAATCGGCGCATAAATATCATGTAAGAGATTCGAAATTATACCACAGGTCAATATCGGAAGGATACTCCAGATCTATCGCCCAAAATTTTAGTGCATAAGTATGACGCTGGGGTCCACTCAAACTGGGCATTTCTCTTCGATCTCTATCACCGCCTTCTAACATCTGTGACCTTTGCCTTGGAGGCCGTACTAATGATGAAGAGCCAACTACCACTCCCATAGACCGAACCTTATCTTTACCATGTAGCGATGGACAATCGCGCCTAAAATAGCCTGGCCGAGCACAAGCATAACAAACATCTCAACCCGAGCGGCACGGTCCGTAATGTAACTTCCCGCATTGACTACATCGTGGCACAAAGTGGTCTCCATCCGGCTCGAATCACCCTATTCCGAGAACCGGGGAACTCGCCGAGACTCGGGGCCCGGCCTAGAATTAGTAGATCCATCACACCGGGTCCCGAAACGTGGAGGAGCGCTAGTTATTGAGCGAATCGAGTGCTTGGTGAATCGTCGTCTCTGAGCGCCCCTAAACTCTTGATCAAACCCCGAAGAGTTAACTCTTGTCTCCGACCCTGTTACCGTGCCCATATCCGCCGCCGCCCTTGACGGCCACTACTACCGAGTCAAGAAAAGAATGACCGTCTCATCTCTTGGCCGAAGCACCTGGAGGAGGGACCGGGGGTGCGGGAGCTACCGTAGGGCTTCCCTCGATCCCTCTAAAGTGGGCGGGGTGCGCGCGAAAACCGAGATAAGGCTTTGCTTTGGGGTTCTCCCCTCCATATCCGTAGATGGTTCCGACCCTTCGCAATCGCCTTGCCCTTCGGGGCCGTAGTAGCTTTTTCCTTTCATCGACTTTACTGTAATCATAAACTCACCATTAGGGAGGGGAAAATCTAATAACATGGCTCTATCGCACGATCTCATAAGAAGAAAGATGGTCATTTTTCCTAAATACCCTGTAGCCTCTTGTTTATTAGCGTGACGCGCAACACACATAAGGAAGCTTCAGACACGGCTCGTAGACACTTCCTAGAGACCCAACTCGTTCGATACCACTTTTGTCACGACCCGAGCTACGGGCCATGACGGGTGCCCGGGGGCCCAATTCACCGAACACCACTCATATTACTTCTTATCTGCTCCCACTCACCAACATATAATCATAATCATAGTAAAACGACTTTCATTTAAAACATGTTGACTTTATAAATATCACTCATCTAGGCTATCAAAATATATATATATTTGCATATACATAAAGCCACAGACCATACTACCCACACATACGTATCTGAGCTCTACTAGAACATTGAACATATATCAACAGGCCCCGTCATGCCCAAAATATATGTACCCAAAATAATGTCTCAAAATAGCACCCTCAGGAATAAAAGGAGGCTCACATGTAATCCGTCGCTCCTACGGACCGCACACATCTCTCCGAATCTACCGGTGGGCATGAACACGGCGTCTCAAAGAAAAGGACGTCGATACATTTAATATTGTACCGTATATGTAAGGCATGAATGAAATAAATATAATAGGGGCTATAAAGGCCTGAACAAGACTAGGACAAACCTAGACTCCGGATACATCTTATACATATACTACACGTAACATATCATGTATACATCGTCATGTCGTACATACGTTATCACCTTGTACATACATCGTCATATCATACATGCATCATCATATCATACATACATTGTCATATCATACATGCATTACCATATAGTACATACATCATCGTATTCGGTAGTCCGCGTCCGGGTGCCCATATATCGGCCACCGGTCGGTGTCATGTCGACCCTCTAGGCACGGTGTGGTTACTCGCACGCAGCCCACCGGTGGTGGTGGAATCATAGCAACAACCCTCGTATGCATCCCACTAGTGGTGGGTCATGTCCGCCCTTTTCGACTGGGCGGTAGTCGCACATGACTTACTAGTGTTGATCGTGTCCGGCCAATTAGGCGCGGTGGAGTCATATCGTCATACACTCATCATCATGCGTTTCATAAGTATAATAAAGCTAAACATCATCTTTCATATATTACATTTGCCACATACATATCATGAGTTCATCATTATTAATCATCTCACAGCATATCGTGGCTTTATCATAATTGAACGTCATCAAATCGTATATACATACTATATACTCATCATCGTACATATTATAGACTTATGATTATTAATCACCTTATAGGTGTATCATAGCTTAGTGTCATTATATGTACACATATATCATCACAACATACACCGTATCATCAAGACATAGAACGGGACTTGGAGAACAACTATAGGCTGTCGAGGTGACGTAAGTTAACCCCGATTACATTATGAAATAATCGAATCATCATATCTCACCTTGAAGGGACTAACATTTTAAGGCGAGTGTACATAAAAAAGCACTAATAGAGCCATACTTATGATCTTTGACTTCGTAGGCATCGTATTTCACTTTAGGATTCTACAGAATCGTCTCGTCAACCTCAATTGTCACACTAGTGTCTCACTTTCTTTCTTTACCTTATACATATATATCTCCTTAGGGTCATAGACACATCATCACCATTATCGTGCTCAATATTTATATCTTATCTTTATCCCATATGGCTATTCGTGAACATAGACTCCTTGCACTTCGGTATTTAGGAAATTCCTGGAGAATGAGGGAAAAATCATGTCTTGAAGGGAAAGAAACTAACATCATAAAATGGGTCTATCAACAACGAATAATAGCAAGGAGTCGTATGGAGGTCATTAGCTTTGTAGAAATCTTGTATCATAAGTTTTAGGATCTCTAGACTCAGCTCATCATCATATTCATAACATGCTTCTTACTTTATCTCATGCGAGCTTTTTATAACGCAACTCATCCTTTCGGATACATACATTGTCACGACCCAACCCCGTAGGCCGCGACTAGTGCCCGAGTTGGGCACCCGTACACACCCGTTAATCGGAAGGGGTATACGAATAGCTTACACGGTACACAAATAACATATATATACGTGCGGTGGACCGTCACTCCCGAAGCATCAGCAAATGTACAAATATACCTATCGTTATCACGATCCGGTCGATGATATCACGTATAAGCCGATAAGGCTATCATAGTATAGGGGGACGTCCAAATCACAAAATCATGGTATAACCACCCCACATTCGAACAAAGTTGAATACCCATAACCTACACATATATGTCCCCCTTAAACATAAAAATCATAACCGGGCGGCCCCCCCCGTTCCGGAACAAACATACCCTATATAAAACAAAAAGGCGGATCAAAGATAGGCCCCAAGGGAGCCTCCAAGTCCCTAAAAGCCCCCGGGGGGGATCATCCAAAAACCACCCCGGGCAGGGAAAAGGCCCCCAAGGGGGGTCCAAAAATAGCGAGTATAAGGCAAAAAAAAAAA
>NW_026720814.1:0-9428 GCF_029784015.1 Lycium ferocissimum
GATTGGTAAAAAAACAGTAAAACCCCCCAAAGCATGGCTCCCCCCGGACTCAAAAATTATCCCGGTCCCCTTTGTTTGTGAGTGCACAAGATAGCTAAAAGCTTCGATGCTCGGCCCATGGCAACTACACACAATGAAGAAACCTAGCAACATCCCAATTTGAGTCAATTTCAAGATCAAAACAAATGAGTTATACGAAAATAAACCTGGCAACCATAAGAAAACATGGTAGAGGACAGAAACCCTCAAAAATCTGGAGTACAACAGCCATGAAACGCTGCTAATTGGACTGATAAAGCAAATCCTAATAGCGTCGCCATTTTGCCTCAAGGAGGAGAAGAGGAGTCGAGTAACTGAAAAATGGCGACGCTATTAGGGTTTGCTTTATCAGTCCAATTAGCGGCGTTTCATGGCTGTTGTACGCTAGATTTTTTAGGGTTTTCTAATCCCTATTATGTTTTCTTATGGTGCAGTTTAATTTTAGGCCTTAACTCGTTTGTTTGGTCTTGAAATGGACTCGAATTGCGATGTTGCTCGGTTTTATTCATTGTGTGTAGTTGCCATGGGCCAGGCTTGCTCCAGCTTTGCTATCTTGTCTTACACTGACAAATGAAGGACCCGGATGTTTCCCGTGGTGTTCAAGTGTACCGTGCTGAGACTGCTCATTTTGGACCAATCTAGTACTAATATACCGTTAGAGTGTAGCATTTTTTTAATTAGTGACGAGGCATACTATCCTATTCTTTTTTTTTATTATTTGAAATTTTAGGGTACAATTAGTAAGATTCTAGTTGTCTCACGTGATTTATATGAAGTTTTGTTAGATATGGCACAAATTAGTACAATTCTTGGAAAATTGGTTTGTCTTTTACTGAATTTTGAAATTGTTTGAATTAGGGTTTAAGAATTGGGGGGAAACTCGGTTATTGGTTTGAAATTCTTTTCATTTCTATCCCTAAACCCTATTTTAGTGCTATAAATAGAAGAGTTTGGTTTCTATTTTAAGAATACCTTTTTTTTGAAATTTTTTTGGGGAATTTGAAAAAGGTTCTTTGAGAATTCAAACCTTCTACTACTAAAAATACTATCAATATACTATTATATACCAAGAAATACTACAATATACCAATATACTATATTATACTATTCATATACGAGCAAAAAATAAAAAAAAACAAAAAAAAAACCAGAGGCTGTTTTTCAAAGGATAAGTGCTGGTGTTGAAGCTGTTTTGATCCAACCCCTCCATTTGATCTTTTGGTTGCCCCTTCAAAAGGTAAATCCTTTTCTAATCCCAAACTTTAATTTCCGTGTTGAATATTTACTGCTCTAGCTTATATATTATGCAAAGTGTTAGAAGCTGATAATTTCTTACTTAAAATGATGATCATGTCTATGTTTTGATTATTTAAGATATAAGGAATGAATTAAAGGTGGGCTTATTATAACTAAGTAGGAGTTACAACCTGTTAGGTTCAAAAGTAACTTGTTCCTCTTCTGGAATTTGCATAACTAGACCTCACTGAGTAAGAATATGACTTCCAAGTAAAGCAAAATCCTCTTTTGGATTGCAGTTTTGCCTATCTTTACTTATAAAAATCATAAAAGGTGAATTTGCGTATCTTGGTTTTGTGCAAATTGTCATGTGCTCATTTTTAGTACCTCTTTTGACCTTACAATAAAGACTATGCACCACTGAGTTCTTTTCTCTGAATTTTCTGTAAATTGATATAGTTTTATGGAAATTTGTTGGCTATGTGAATAAAATAAGGGAAACTTGTTTTGAAATCTTCCTTTAAATGATATTGTGCTCATTGAAATACCATGTGGCATCACTATGATCCATTTGGATAGACCTTGTTTTCTTTAATATTGTTGTCTACCTTAGCTAGTAGTTTGACACTCTTCTAGACTTTGATTTGAAAAATAAGACTGCTATCAACTAAGCATTTATTTTTTATCAAAAGCTGGAGAAAGTAGACCTATCTTGAATTTAAAGTTTTCAATTTGTGATTGTGTGCTATGGTGACTTGCAGTTTGCCCCCTTTTTTTTTTTTTTTTTTTATCTGAAAATCCAAACTAAAATAAGTCCTACTTCAGTGCCATGAGTTCTTTTCTTCCAATTTTGATTCCTTGGGGCCTGTCATTTCTTTTACTTGAAACTTTCATATCATATGTGATCTGTTAGGGCTATGGTTGATCTCCGCTTGAACCTAGGATAGTGTCATGTTCCCTCTTTGTCCTTCTTTGTGTAACTTGTTGAATCTGGTTTGGATTTTTGCACATGTCTTGCTTACTTGTGTAATTATGGAAATGAGGTCAGACCACTTTTGAGACTTTATTAGAACCTCCTAAGACCTATTATGTAATGAATTGATTTTCTTTTACGATTAGTTGATAATTTGTGGTTTGCATTTTTAGACACCTTGATCTTTTTTTTAAGTTGAGACTAGCCTGAAAAGATTTGGACCTGCTACTTGCCATTATGGCTTTTAGATGAGTGCAGGCTAGCTTAGGAAGGGCTCTTAGCACTGATTTAGTTTCCTGCCAATAAAAAATGAACTCATGGCTAGTTAATTAATCACTTTGTTCCTCTTGATTGTTGTTTCACCCCTTAAAGAGATTAAAAACAAGGGTTATGAGTATGGCCCCTGGCCTGACTTCTGTCTCTTTTCTACCTCGATCTTGTACAGCTTCACATCCTTGTCTCTTCCACTATCAACACTACTTGTTTTATCATCTAAAAAGTGTACCATGCCCTCCTTTATTGTGCTATGTTTTGTTCTGAAACACTCAATGCCATGCTAAAACTAGAATCAAAACTACATGTACAAGAACAGATATAGTACTTGCTCACCTGTACCTGCCTCTATAGCTAACTTGTGATCTTCTGTATCTTATATGCATAGTTTCCTATCTCTGCCCTTTGTTAGTAACCATGACATGTTTAGTTAGTATTTTGAGCCTAGGACAATAGCATGAACCCATTATGGCCACAGTTTAGGACTATTTGGATCTGTAATTGCTCTCATATAAACCTCCTATCATTTCTAATTTGCTATGATTGCAGTTTGAACTATGTTTGCACCTATGTTAGCTTCACCCTCTTAAGAACTTGTTGATCCTGTCTTGGCTATCCATTATACCATAGTTAGATTCTATCTGATCCTACATTCATGTTAAACCGATCATGCTCTTCCTAACTGCACCATTGCTATCTTCTGAGTCTCAAACACTTGTTGTGTCTTGCCTTAGTTATTCTTGCATGCCTAAAGCTACGTGTTTTCTTCACCTTGTGTTTCATGAACTACTCTGTGGCATTTTTGTTTCTGTGATAACTAACCTTGCATCTGTGCTTGATTGTTTAAGCTTTGATCAGTAACCAAAAACTTGAATTTGAAATTGTGTGGATTTTTGGGGAATTTATGGCCTGTGCACGACCTGAATATGGTGTTTAGAGTCAAGATTAACTGAATGTGTAGTGTATATCAAGTGTATATGGAGGGTAGGCCCTTTAAAGGGTTTTGCTCTTCATATTCTAGTAGTATACTGGCAGTATATCGTGTATACTAGAGTCTTGACACTTAGAAATTTAAGAAGAAAACCAAGTAGTATATCAGTAGTATATTGTGTATACCACAGCTTTGACATTTTTAAAAAAAAATTAAGAAGAAAATGAGTTTGAAATTTCTTTGTAGCTTTGTCACTTGCGATTTGCATATCTGAGCCGCTATCATTTGTTCTGGGCTTTCTTTTGCGATATTTGCTACTGTTTTGATTTATCATAAGGGCTCTGCCCAAATCTGATGTAATTCATTTTTTAGCATTGTAATAATTATTATAGCTCTTTAATTTTGTACTTAGTTTGATCTGTGAACGTATACTAATGTGATGTATACCATTTGTATCTTTGTCCATCCGAAGTTGGGGCCCACTAATGTATCTAGATCGAGTCAACCCAACTTGGAGCGAAATGGAGCATACGTTGGAATTAAGATGAACCCGATTGCACAAACATTTTTCTTTTTAGGCTTGGTCGGCCCAAATTCTCTATCTCCTTTAATTATGCACTTTAAATTATTATTTGCGCAATCATTATGTCAATTGAAACCGGTATGAGATTGTCGTATTTTAAAGTGGCCAAAAAATGAATTTACTACAAAATTTAAGACTTGTTCTAAGGCATTAATGCAAATTGTGTCTGATTATTATTAAAAGGACCAAAACTATCGATTTTATGAAATTTGGGGACTGATTTAAATATTTATGAAACCTGTGGACTTGGACGTGTGGACTGATTTGGACTAATAGTCAAAACTTGTGGGACTAATTGTGATTATTTAGAGTTAGACTAAAAAATAAAATTTGACTAAAACTTGGCCAAAAAATAGAATAAAAATGGACTATATATGTACATTACGATTAATATATGGATTATAATAGTATGCCTAAAATTATTTTCTTAAACTAAAAAAAAAATATTTTCTATACTTAAAAATATTTTTTGAAAACTATTTTTGGGTGGACTTACCTAGAGTCCTACTTAGGTTAAGAGCCTTCTGGCATTAGCCTAAGTGTTCTAGTCCGATACCCTAAACGCCTAATTTTGGGCAAAACTCTACCATTTTTCATTTTATTGAAAAAGGAGTGTTTTTTGGCATGAATGACTAATTTCTATTTGCGGATATATGAAACAAAACTGTTTTTATCACAAGCAATTTATATCTACAAGGCATATTATTAGAATCCGTAGGTCAATGGTATTTTACGGATCCTTAATACCGGGGTGCCTAACATCTTCCCCGGGGGATCACTAGAACCGTTACCCATACGTTGGTTAAATTATGATTTTAAAGTTTAATCGTTTTGAATAAACCCTTTTCAAACTGGTTTTCCTAATTTCCTAAAAATTAGGTGGCGACTCTAAAATAGAGTCCATTTAAAGCACCATCCACATAGAAATATATCTTTTCCTTTTTTTCGGTATGATTGACAACCGTACTTCCTTAAAACAATTTTCTTTTTAAATGAGGCAAGTGCAAATACGAATCGAAAAAAATAGAACCGCTACAAGTGTTTCACCCCATGGGGTAATTGAATTGAAGTCCGAAGATGGAACTCGGGCATTTAAGGTGAACGGGCAGAGGCTGAAGCACTACCATGGTTGCATTGATAGGGATGGAATTGTTGATAGGTATCAGTTGAAGCATCTGGCAATGGATCCTGAGCCGGAATAAAACGATAGCACCGTCGTGCCATGACGTTAAATCAAGCGTTTCTTAGGAGGCAAACACAGTTTACTTTTTTGTTATTTTTTATTTTTGTAGCTTAGATAGTGTTCGTAGAGGGTAACATTTATTTTGGTGCAGGATGAAAAGTGCAGGAAAATAGAGGCAAAATAGGATGCAAAAGCTGGAAGACAAAATTTTTGACTGGTAAGAGTACGGCCCGTACTTTATTGTACTAGCCACACTTGCAACCCGCACCTCAAGGTTAAAATTTGTTCACTGGAAATTGCCACTCCAGGTACAGGGTGGAAGTACGGGTTGTACTTCAAAGTGCAGACCGTAATTGAAACCCATACCTTAAGGTTAAAATTAGGTGCTCACTGGAAATTGCCACCCCAGGTACGTCTTCCAAGTACGCCCGTACTTTTCGCGAAAAATTAAAAAGTCGAATTTCAATATATTCGAATTTCCCTCTTCTTTCCCCACTTTCTCCACAACCTTTCTTCTTCTCCACATCATCGACCCACGACCTTCCCCCATTAACAGCCCACTAACTCCATCTCCTTTACTCAGAATACACCCACTCTTCTCCCTCAAATCCCATAAAGAGCACACCCTTACCCACCCAAACCCTAGCTCTCATCTGTGACTGCGAAAAAAAAATTCAATAGTTTAATCTTTGTTACCCAGTCATTCAAGTAATCTATCCAGGTATGTTGATGTATTTTTTTTTAAGTTTCTAATTTCCCTTCTGTATTATTTTTTTTCTCTATTTTCGAACTTTTGTCTGATTTTGGAGTATAGGATTGTTGCTATCCATAGGGTTGGGTTGATAACTGTAGTAGGTTGATTTAAATGCAGTTGGGGGTGGGAATTTGGTATTGTGTAATGCACAGACTTGTGGAGGCGAGTATAATCAATCCTTCACTGAGTCGGCGGGCGTTTCAATAGACGACTTTATTTTTAAAGTCCAAAATTGTTATGCCCGCCAACTGTTCGCTGAGGCACCAAGGTAAATGAAGAATGAGTGCATTGGGTGAAGCCTGAGTAACCCATGTCCCGATACCCCATAAAATTTGGATGTGTAGCCGTGTTTCTCCTCCAAAAGAGTCAAGTTTTATATGGTTTTTGATGTACGAGCAAAAATACGGGGCGTACATAGTAAAATTTTGATGTGTAGCCGTGTATCACCTCGAAAAGAGTCAGGTTTTATATGGTTTTTGATGTATGAACAAAAATATGGGTACGTACTTTGATGTACGCCCCGTACTTCTTGCTCGTACCTCAGAAGAATTTTAAGTAACTCACTGTCTTTTGACAAGTAAGGTACAACTTAAAAGTACAGCCCGCACTTCAAAGTACGGCCCTACCTTCAAGCCGTACTTGCAAGTACAAGGTAAAAATTAGGCCGTACTGCTTAAGTACGGGATACACAACTGCAATGTCATACATGTATTCAAATCAATTTACTAATTTATGCCATGCTTTCTCCACATTCTCACATACGTTGTTTGCTTGTGTGAACAGGTATGAGGCCAAAGGAACCAGTAAAATAGGATGGTGGTTCCAAACCTGCTTGAGGGAGGGGCCGAGGCAGAGATAACATTACCACCAGGCTTCATGATGAAAACTCTGATGAAGAAGACATGATTGACCCACCTCCCAAGAGACCGAGGACTTCACCACCAGAAAACCCAAAAAAACACCACCACCACAGGACTCCTCCCAATCTAAAGTGGAGGAGTACTCATCTGAATTCGAGTCTAGTAATGCAGGGTCCGGGAATGAAGGATCTGGTAATGAAGGGTCCGGGAATGAAGGATCCCGTAATGAAGGGTTCGGGAATAAAGGATCCATTAATGAAGGTTCTGGTAACAACGGGTCTGCTACTGCAGGCGAGTCCGACAATGAACAAGTCCGGGCGACATATGCGGGTTCTAGACCAGAAGACGCCCCTTCTCGATCTCAGGAGTTGGAAGCTAAGGTTGACTTTAGTGATGATAGTGCTATGGAGCGCAGCCGGGATGAACTCTATTCTAAAAAAATAGAGGATAACTTACGATTCTCGATGGAGGGTGTGAAGGAGCGATACGAGAAGGGGATCGATGGGTCGAAAAAAAGGGGAAACTCACAGCGTACTATATTTGAGGAGAGGCGCATTGGGTCGCATGATTTAGAGGATCAGGCTCAGATTAGAGAGACACTCCAGCATTATGGGCTGGAAACTTTCAGTCGGCCTTAGGGGAAGTATTTTCCTGTTCTAGCCTGGGAGTTTTATGCAAATTACGGTGCATATGTGGATAAAATTAGAAAGCCAAATAAACTTAAGCAGAATGTCCCGAGGCCTGATGAGATAGAGGTGTGGAAGGTAAAAATCGACATTTTCTCCATGGCAATAAATAGGTACTATATTGGCGCGAATTATGTCGCACCAACTAGGGCAGCCACTACCGAGTTCAGAGACAAAAATTGATCGGAGGACTACACAGTTCATGATTGAGTGGATGGCTTCGGTTATTGCTAGGGTCGACCCACCATGGCTCCATAAGAAGTGCAAAGTCCTTAAGAACTCACTAACCCTCATAGCGAAATTTTGCTGGAATGTGGTCCGTTTTTTAAATCATGCCGACTTAGAGTGATAACTCGCTTACTCCGGATCGGGCAGTGACAGTTGAGACGATTATGTCGCGTTATTAGGTTAATATTTGGGAGTTGATCACTAAGCAGATTTGGGAGAGATGTCACGACCCGACTAGGGGCCGTGACGGGTGCCCGGAGCTGACTACCGAGCACCTCTCATTAAGCTAATCATCATACTCAGCCTGAACATATATAAACTCCAAAGCAACCCATATCTATATACATAAGTCCTCACGGCTACAAAAATGATATACAAAAGTACCATGTGATCATCGTGGGACATCAACAACCCATACGTACGTATCTACGAGCCTCTACTAGAGTACTAGACATAAGGACGGGACAGGACCCCGTCGTGCCCAAAATATACATACACAAAAGAATATGATCATAAGTAGCACCTCCAGAATAATGGAGTGCTCTGGCCAGGTCTGCCGACAACTCCTACGAATCCATTGCCGTCTCCTATCTACGTGTGGGCATGAGCACATCGTCCAAAAAGAAAGAACGTCAGTACGAACATTGTACTGAGTATGTAAGGCATGAATAATACTGGCAAAAATAAAGAAATCATGAAGCATGAGATTAAGATATAACCTGATTAACCTTCAAAAGAAACACATGTCATACATATCACATATATTACTATCGTTAACCCGCGTCCGGGTAACCATCACTCGCCGCCCACTAGTGGTGTCGTGTCCAGCCCCTTAGGCACGGTGTAATAATACGCAACCCGCCTTCACGGTGTCACGCCCGGCCATCTAGGCATGGTGGAATCGTATGTACCCCGCCTTCGCTGTGGCATGTCCGGTTATCTAGGCACGGTGGAATTGTATCATCATATGCACATCATAAACACGTCATAAAGCATGCATTAGAATCTAAAGATAATCTATAACCATATCGGGGTGACGTAAGGTTGAGAACTCCAGATTCCATTATGGAGTAATCATAATCATCATACCTCACCTCGAAGGAACTAACATTATAAGGTGGGTCTAGAAACAATGAACAACATCAAAGGAGCGTATAAGAATAATTAGCTTCATAGGAACATCATGGCATGAGCTTTAGGATCTTTGAGCATAGACTCATCATCATCATTATTGGATTCATAACATAGCATAAGCTTCATCTCGTAAAAAGCTCTTCCTAAACATTGACTCATATTTTTCCGGAATGTAAGAAGGTCATGGAAGAACAGGGAGTCATGTCATGAGAATCATGCCTTAGAAAAGAAGGGACTAGCCTTACATACCTTTCCGTTTAGCTACTTTATCACTCGAATGTTCCCCTCCAATATTCATATTTCTACCTTCAAGAGAGTTCGTACTAATATTAGATAATCGATAACATGAGCATGCTTGAAATAAAGCTAGAGAAAATTAGGCAGCATCTCCTTTGTTTCTACGACTTTATCCATAGAACATAACAACTCCCAAATGTCAATAATAACATTCATCATATCATAATCAACAATCTTCATCAACCATACGTTATTCAATTCTCCTACATCCATTTCAAGGGCATCCATAACCATGGTTATAATACAACTTT
>NW_026720815.1:0-8322 GCF_029784015.1 Lycium ferocissimum
CCCCGTGGGCCGGGGGGCCTTCTCGCCCCCGGGGGGCCACGCCCCCCGGGGCGGGGCGGGGGGTTTTTCGTGTCTAGCGGGGGCTTGCGGCCCTTTGCGACCGGCCCCCGGCGCGCGGGGCTCAGTCGGCGGGGGGGCCCCGGTTGGGCGCGCCCCCCGAAGCATGTGGACGCACGGCGCGGGGGTGTTCGGTTTGTCGTTGGTTTGGGATCCCGCAGCAACACGTCCCCCGCGACCTGTCCGCGGGGACGCGCAGGTTTGCCGGGAGTCGGTTTCCTCGCAACAACCGGCAACACGGCGATAAGGCCTTTCGCCCCTCGCCCCGCGCGCGGGGCCCCCCGCGCGCCCCCCGTCCCCCTCGTTTCGTCGTGCGGGGCGGGTCGGGCCGGCCGGGCTCGGCGGAGACGCGGTGGGCAGGGGGTTTTCCCCCCCTTCGCCGGACGAATGTCCTTTCGAACGACCGTCTCGCCCCCCCCCGCCCCTTCCCGGGGCCCGGCCGGGCTCGTGCGACGCCGGCGCCAGGGGAATGCCCCGGGGTTGATCCCGGAGTCATATGTTTGTCTCAAAAAACCTGCTTGTAAGTATGAAAAAATTTGTTGTAAAACGCGAATGGCTCTTTCGTTATGTTTGTTTAGGTATCTACTACTCGGATAACCGTAGTAATTCTAGAGCTAATACGTGCAAAAAACCCCCGCTTGGAAGGGATGCATTTATTAGAAAAAAGGTGACGCGGGCTCGCCGGTCCGAGATTAGATAACTCGACGGATGCCGGCCATCGTCCCGCGACGCATCATTCAAATTTCCCCTTTTTATCCTTTCGATGGTAGGATAGGGGCCCTACCTGGTGGTGCGGGTGACGGAGTTGGGGTTCGATTAGGACCGGGCGGCTCCACCGGGCCCGGGGCGCGCAAATTACCCAATCGACAGGGGGATAGTGACAATAAATAACAATCGGGCTCTTTGGTGGTTTTGGGAAAGAGTACAATCTAAATCCCAAAGAGGATCCATTGGAGGGCAAAACGGGCCGGCGGCGGGAATTACTCCCAAAAGCGTATATTTAAGTTGTTTGGGGGAAAAAACTGAGGGACTTTGGGAGGGCCGGCCCCGGGCCGCCTCTGGTTGGGACCGGTCGCTCGTCCCTACGCATGCGCTCCTGTCCTTAATTGGCCGGGGCGTGCCTCCCGGGGGTTTCTTTGAAGAAAATTTGAGTGCTAAACAAGCCTCGTCCGGGGCCAAAATCTAAGGGGCTACAAAAAAGGTCTAAACTCCGCCCAAAACTTCGGCCCAACTCTTATCCCGGGGAAATTTGATTAATCAAACAAACACTCCAACGGTGAAGAACAAGAGTGGGAGGCAAGTCCCTTTTTGATATATCTCTCGATATGCCCAAATATACAAAGGGGTGAATTGAATGAATAATACCCCTAAGGCACACTTTTTTTTGGGGGAAAATTTTCCCCAAAGGGGCCCGGGGTCCCTGGCATTGGCGTGGCCCCGGGGTCCTTTCTTTCGGGCGGGGTTCGGCCGGACGAGGAGGGGCCCCGGGCCATTGGGGTTTGGGGCCGGGGCTCGTCTTGGGAAAGGGGACGCGGAAAGGTGTGCTGTTCCCACGTTTGTTAGCGGCGGCCCCCCTTTTGGGCGGCAGGGGGCGGGGGGTGGCCCTCGTGTCGCAAGAGGCGTCCCACCTTTTTTGACCGCGGGGGGTTGGGCGGACTGGCGGGGCGGACACTCTCCCTCAACGTTTGGCGACGCCCGGGGCCCCCACGAGTCAAAACTCGTGGACCTTGTTTTTAAAACGCCACAAGTCTTCATGCTCTCCCATTTTCCCTCTCGGGTGGTTGCCCTTCCCGGGACTGGGAAATTTGGCTGGTTCCCCAACCTTTCCCCGGGACTTTTGGTCAATTATGGCTTCAATTTTTCCCTTACATGGGTCTAAAAAGATCCGGCGCGGCGTTGAGGCCCTCGTCTTCCTTATCTTGAAGTATGGTTTTGACTTGAAAGACGGGGGTATCCGCGAAAGGTAGGATTAACGGTAAAAAATTTGCCCCCTTGGGAACGATTTCAAAAGGGGCCCCGTATCGTCGAATCGGACTCGTTCCCCTTCCTAAGCCAACCCTCGGAGAGCTTGACCATGACTTTGTCGCCAAACGTAATTTGCGGGCGACGCTTGCGACGGGAAATTTCTTCATTTTGGGTTTTTCAAGATATACCTAGCCATATCAACTTGTTCCTCCCGGGGCCTTTGGCCATAGATATCCCCCCGGGTTTCCCGAAATTTCCCGCCGAACGGGGTATTGGGGTTTTTGGGCCCGCCCGAGGCAAATTTAAAAAGGACTTCTCCGTTGCCTCCTCCGTTGAAGGTTGATAAAAATTTGGGGCGGGGAAACGGCCAATCTTTCGATTGGCCGAAAAAGTCCCAAATAAAATTTCCGGGGGCGCGTTGATCCTCTCCGTTTGGGCCGGGGTTGGGGGAAAAAGGGGTCGAGAAATGTAATTGGACCCCGGCCGAATAGCCCCTTTCCCCAACGCCCCCGTGAATCGTGGATCGCGACCCTTTATGATATGCCTCGGACCCCCCAATGCTTGACAAGTCCTTTAAAAACAACCTTGCGCTTCTTTGGTTTTGCCAGCGGGGGGGCTTTTGCATTTTTTAAAACCGTCGACCACTACCATAATGGTGCCAAAGCCCCGGGGGTTGGGGGGCATGGATAAGTCCTGGGGGCCTGCCCCGGTCTTTGGGCTACGGGCAATGGTTCAAGTGGGCCCCCCGGGGCCCTTTGTTCTCTACCTTGTCTTGTTGGCACACAAGATTTTTTAAATAACCTCAATGTCATCTCTCTCGGGGCCAAAGATGGTTCTAGCAACGCCTGGTTCGTTTTCGCCGGAGGCCCGCGGCCGTGTTCCCCTTCTTTTTTCGGGCGCCTCGGGTTCCCTCGGGACTAAACGCGCCTCCCTTTTGGGGTAGAAACCCGTCATCTAAAATTTCTTTTTCTTCCCGGGCCAATTCAAAAAGTTGTTTTCCCGGATCATTTCTCCCCTTTAGGCTCGAGTATCCCTTTTTTGCCAGCAACCATGGGGTAGCACGCCCCGACAACGGCCACGCGTTGGTCTTCCCGCATCTCGTGTATCGGGGCCCAAATCTGCCACCGAGCTTGCTTGGGGGACAACTTCTTCGGGGTGGAAAAAACTTTTGACTTTCCGTTTGGATTTAAAAATGCCCCCGGGAAATAATGACGCCAATCCAGAGTTGGGTTCCCCTCATTTCTTTCTCTTGGCCGTGTATCTCCCTTCTGCCCGTTTCCTTTTCGGCTTTCAAAGGGAAGGGGTGGCCTTCTTGCTGGACGCCACCATAGCAAAACGAGGGATCGGTGTGGGCTTCAAACACCTTGGTGAAGTCGGGGGAGCCAAACGGGGCCCTTTTCAATTGCTCCTTTTTGGCCGTCAAACGCCTCTTGACCAAAAGGTCCCTTTTCCCCGCGACCTTTTTTCGGCATGGTCGGTGGTGCGAAAGGGAGTACCCGGATCCCCCGTAGTAGTTAAGGCCGAAAGGCCGAATTTGTTACTTTGGTCGGGACCTCCAAAACTTGAATAGCGCTAACCCTTTTCACCGTCCTTCGATTTCTCCGGGTGATTGTATGGCCCAAAGGAAACCCCCTGTGGCCGAGAAAAGGGGGCATTTCTCCGTGCCCAATCTTTTCCCCCTACCCCCGGGCGTGGGGATTTTCCCGGTCTCTTCCAAGGGTTGCGTATACTACAATGTCGTCGAGGTAGATTCGGACGGGTAAAAATGGGTGGAAAAGTTTGTTCATTAGCGTACAAAAAGTCGGGGGGCATTGGGTTTGGCCGAAGGCATGACTAACCACTCGAACGCCCCTTCGGGGCCACGTAGTTCTTTTACTGCCCCCCGGGAATACGCACTTGATAGTATCCTTTCGGGTCCATCTTGGTGAATACCGGGTTGTCCCAGCCGATCGAAAAATCCAATTAAGGGAAGGGATATTTTTTTTCCCGTGACCGAAAGGGGACGATAATCAAAAACCCCTTCGTTCCCTCTTTCTTCTTTTGAACGACGGGGGCTCCAAATGGTGCTTTTGATGGGGGGGTTTCCCGTTAACAACTCCTTGGTGCTTCCCTTTGCTCTTTTTGGGGGGCCATGCGATGGGGACATGGCGGTGGCTTGGCGCCGGAACCAACTCTTTTGGTGGTCCCTCCTGCGTGGAGGTACCGTTTTGGGGGGCCTCAGGGCATCACGTCCTTTTTTTTCAAGGCCCGCTGCCCGCATGGGGGTAGTGCTTCCCCTTTTTGAAATTGCTTTCATTCTTTTGGCTTTAAAGAGTTAAAAAGGTGGGTTTTCCCTTTCCCTTTTCCCTTGCTGGCGATAAGCCCCGGTTTGGCACACAAACTAACGGCACGTCACAAAAGATTTGGGTCTCTAATCAAAAGTTGGGAACGCGGCGAAAAAAACGCATTGATCTCGTCCCGGAAACCCCCCCTACATGTCAAAACTCCTCGGGGCCTGAATCGGCGCCCCCCAATTGCCTGGGAGATGGACTTTGGGGCAAATCCATTTACGTGGGGGGGGCGGGGTTTTCCCGGGGCGAGTCACGAAACATAGGAAAGGCTCGGCCCCTTTGCCTTATCCTCTAATGGTTTCGCCCCCGTGCCCCTGATGCGGGGGTTTGCCTTTTTGGGGTTGCCTCCACGAACAATGACTTCTTGCCCGATTTGAGGTGCCTTGGGTGATGGCGGGAAGTGTCATATGGTTGAACAACCCTCCCTTTGCTATCGCGCTCCGTGATCTCCGTCTTTTGGCGGGTTTTTGGTTTGAGCCACCGCATCGTTTGTTTATTGGCAAAGCATTGCCCCAACTTCCCGGGGGGTTTTCGTAAAGATCCCGTTGTCCCCACGGGGAAGCCCTCCTTTGAGGGGGTTTCTTTCCCCTTGATTTTTGGTTTGGGAAATTAACCCTTGCGGTCTCGATCTCCTTTAAATCACGACCCTTGTTGGGGACAAATTTTTTTGTCCCTTTCCTTGATCAACCTTGGCCGCATCTTGCTTCCCTCGGATCTTTTTCCCTGGTTTTGTCGGGGGAAAATCGTTCAAAGATTCCCCCGCCAAAGCTTGTCGATTTCAACTTGACGCCTTTTTGCTCGTTTGCCCTTTTTAAGGCCATCCAAGAAATAGAACAGATCCTCTTGCTCAAGCTTGGGGGTTTGAAGGTGAGTTTCTGAACTCTTTTACGTACTCCGGAAAGGACGCGTTTTCTTGAGCTCCCCCAAATTTCGACGGGCCCCGGCCACGTTTAGGGGGAAAAAGCCGCACTCCCCCTTGGTTTCCCCCTCCTCGATGGAACACGTTCCTTTTTCCATGTCGCCTTCTTCCCCGGGCCACAATCGTTGCCCCTTTAAAAACAATTTTTTCGGTGCGAATAGCTTCGGGATGGACGTGCTCAAATCGCATCCACCCCAAAAAAGTCTTCCACGTCTTGAGCGTTCCTAGCCCTTGAAATTCTTGGGTTTGGGAAACCCCCTCCGGTTCCGAATGTGGGGGCCCAAACGTTTCTTTTGGGCCGTTTCCCGGGTTTTTTTTCCCAAGGTCTCCCCTTGGCTTTCCCGCCGCCCCCCCGGGAGCCTAAACTGGGGGGCAACGCCTCCTTTGTGCTCGTCGCTTCGTTTTTGCTCGTTTTGGACTTGTTCTGTCCGTCGAGGGCTATCGACTCAAGAAATTTAAATTTTGAAAGGATCAAACCCCCCGTTAAAGGCAAAAGACCCCGGTGGATATTTTCTCCACCGGGGGTTTGACACCAAACGTTCCTCGCCCCCTAAGATTTGTTGGGAAAGGGGGCCCTTCGAAGTCCCCGGGGGGGACCACGCGCCTGTCCTGTTTCTTTTTTTTGGTGCTTTTTTGGTGGGGACTTTCTCCACCTTGGGTTCTTAAAATTTTTTTTCCTTTGGGAGATTGTTTTAAACTCCGGCTCCAACCCTTTACGGGCCTAAAATCTAAGGGGGGGGGGGGCGCAATGAAGGTCTAAACTCCCGCTAAAAGCTTATTTAACTTTGTCCCCGAAACGGGATTAATACAAACAAACACCCCAAGACGAAAGAAAAGAAAAACAAAGGGGGGGCGGGCCCTTTTTTTGATATATCTCAGGTATATGTTCAAATATAAAAAGGGGTAAAAAGAATGAATCCCCCTCAAACCTTTTATAGCGGAAAATATTCCCTGGGGGGCCCTGGTCCCTAGGCATGGGCATTGGCCGGGGGGTTTTTTATCCTTTTTTGAACGGGGTTCTGTGCGGTCGAAGACGCGGGCTATCATGGCTTTCGGCCCGGGCCCTTACCCAAAAGGGGCCCCCACGCGGGAAGGTGTGCGGGGTCCCCCCGCTTGTCTAGCGTGCGGCCTCCCATTATTGGGGGAGGGAGGGCGGGGGGCCCCCCTCGTGTCGCGAGGCGTCCCCCTTTGGACCGCGGGCGTGGGCGTTTTGGGCGGACGGTGGCGGGCGGACACTACGCTGTATACATTGCATGGGATAACTTTATGGGATTTCGGCCTATTACTTTGGGCCCCGGGAGGGGATAAGGTTCCGGGGACGGGGGGGCTTCGTATTTCTAGTGGGAGGGAAAATTTTGGATTTATGAAAGACGAACAAGCGAAAAGCTTTCCCAAAGGATGTTTTCATTAATCAAAACGAAATTTGGGGGGCTCAAAACGATGGGATACCGCCCTAGTCTCAACCAAAAAACGAGCCGCCGGGGATCGGCGGATGTTTTTTTAGGACTCCCCCGCCCTTATGAGAAATCAAATTTTTTGGGTTCGGGGGAGTATGGTCGCAATGAAACTTAAAGGTTGACGGAAGGGCACCAGGGGGAGGGAGCCGGCAATTTGACTCAACACGGGAAACTTACCGGCATGTGGGATTGAGGAGGCTCTTTCTTGATTCTAGGGGGTGGTGCATGGCCGTTCTTAGGGGGAGCGATTTGTCTGGGTTAATTTTTAAAGCGAGACCTCCCGCTAACTAGCTAGCGGAGGTATCCCTTCGCGGCGGCTTCTTAGAGGGACTACGGCCCCCAGGCCGGGGAAGTTTGGGGGCAAAGGGTCCGTGAGCCCCGTTTTGGGGGCCGCCGCGCCCGATGTATTCAACGAGTTTATACCCTTCCGGGCAAGGGCCGGGTAATCTTTGAAATTTCATCGTGATGGGGATAGATCATTGCAATTGTTGTTTCAACGGGGAAATTTCCCTGTGCGCGAGTCATCCCGCTTTGACTCGTCCCCGCCCGACACACCCCCCGGCCTCCTCCGATTGAATGATCCGTGAAATGTTCGGATCGCGGCGCGTGGGCGGCGCGCCCCGACGTCGCGAGAAATCCTTTAACCTTATCATTTAGAGGAAGGAGAAGTCGTAACAAGGTTTCCGTGGTGAACCCGGAAGGATCTTGTCGAAACCCGGGCCGAACGACCCCCCGCGTTTTAACCCGGGGGCGCGCGGGCGGGGTGCCGGCCCCCCGTGCGTGCGTCTCCCCCCCGTCCCCGCGCGCGCGCCCCCGTGCGCGTCGGGGGCTCGAACCCGGCGCGGAAAACGCCGGGGAAAACTTAAATTGATAGCCTTCGCGCCCGTCCCCGGTGCGCGCGGGGGACTTTGTGCTTCTCTTGAAACAAAAAAGACTCTCGGAACGGATATCTCGGGTCTCGCATCGATGAAGAACGGCGAAATGCGATCCGGTGGTTTCGAGAATCCGTGAACCTAGCTTTGAACGAAGGCGCCGAAACCAAGGGGGGGGCACCCCCGGGCGTCACGCATCGCGTCGCCCCCCCGCACCGCGCCCGCACTCGGGTCGCGGTGCGTGCGGGCGGATCGGCCTCCCGTGCGCCTCGCGCCGCGGGCGGCCCTTTCGAGTCCCCGTCGGCGGGCGCCACGGGGGGGGTGGTTGAACCCCCCTCGGGCCCGGGGTATACCCGTCGCGCGTTTGGCCTCCCGGACCCTTCTCGCGCTTGGCGCTCCGACCGCGACCCCCGGGGCGGGGGGGTTCCCCCCGAGTTTAAGCATTCAATAAACGGGGAAAAAAAACTTACAAGGGTTCCCCAGTAACGGCGAGCGACCCGAAGCCCGGCTTGTCGGGCGGCCCGTCGTCCGTTTTAGTCGGCGAAACGCCCCCGGCGGACGGGCCCAAATCCCCGGAAGGGCGCCCAAAAAGGGTGAGAGCCCCCCTTTTGCCCGGACCCCTTTGCACCACGGGGCGGTCGGTCGGGTTGTTTGGGAAGCCCCCAACGGGGGGGTGGTCCGGGGCCCCCGGCTAAAACGGGCGAGGCCGATGCGAAAAAGTA
>NW_026720816.1:0-9469 GCF_029784015.1 Lycium ferocissimum
AAAATGAAAATATGCCCTTTGCTTGTTTGTTCCATTGTTTAATTTCCCTTAAAAAAAAGCGGGATATATTTTGTAAATGATTTTTTAAAAGTAAGGTCCGGTTCGCCAGCCCCTTTTTGGCGGGAACGATTTATGGTGCGAGTTCCGCCCCGGACCCCCGGCCCGGGGTGTGTAATATGTAGAGTGTATTTAAGTTTTTAGATGATACGATATGATATATATGATATATGATATGATTTGATATGATATATAATGATATGGTCGCTGGTTTCGATCCGGTGGTGGGGTAAAACCCTAAATGATGGGGCAAACCCGGTGGTGGGAGCAAACCCAATGGCGGGGCAAACCCAATGATGATGCAAAATTTCACATTGGTTTAGGCAAATCCCACACCGGTTTAGGCAAATCCCACCTTTGGTCTAGGCAAATCCCACATTGGTTTAGGCAAATCCCCATCAGTCTAGGCCTGTCACGACCGGCAAATTTTGTGGGTCGTGACCGGTGCCCTACTTAGGCACCCAAATCGACGTACGAACCCAATCATCGTATTACGTGCATATTCAGATGACGACATCATTCGGGCCGATAACCGATAGCGCGGACATCATACAAATACTAAAACGAATGCTATCCTAAGCGGTCGCCTACGTGTAATCATCAACCGAATCAAAGTCGGCGGAATGTACATCGCCCGTACACACACACATACATACAAACATGTGGGCTTACATCGGCCATAGCAAAGATACGGGGCCGCTTTAAGGACGCAACCGAATCATATACGTACAAACCGGAATCACACACAAACGCATCGGACCCATGACCCACAAATTTGACACAGTGCCTCTACAAACCGAACAGCATACGAACATATGACGGGACAGGGCCCCGCCGCACCCGAACAAGATAAAATGTACGGAATATACAACGGAAGAAGGTATATACCAAAAGCATAGGCTTCGATCAAGGAGCACCGGACGTTGGGTACCGCAGGTCCTAACCCTGTGGCGTACCACGCGACGCGTCTCCGTACCGCGGCATGTAGCGCCCCCCCGAATAACTGTGGGTCGACGAAAGAAGATCGAGTATGTAAAAAGCAGAGGTACAAGAACTCAAATCATAACCGTAGTCGTGAGATACAAACAACTACAGTATACGCAATCCAACCTCGAGCGGAAAAGCAAATGCGATTGCAAATAAAAATCATGATAAGAGCTCGAATACGTGGTCACCTCCCGATGCTTCGGTGCCACAACACATCATACTCCGTGGCTTTCAAATCTCCGTACATCTCCGAACACATCATAACATCACACACACATCATATCATCGAATATATCGTAAGCCATATCACATCATAACACTGTTGACGGTAACGCCCCTAGTGAAAGGTCTCGGAAATCGTAGCACATCATAATCGCCGAATATGTCATAGCGCACGATCACAAAACCGGTCTTGCTACCTGGCGAACGAAACCATAATAAATGGCACGAGCGGAGTAGTGCGTAAACCATATGCATATCAAAAGTAAATTTCCGTACTCAACACATAATCTCATATATATATATATGTACGTAGCCTCGGTAAGGCTCAAAACGAATATCGAGTATATCGAAATTAGTATACAAAAGTTACGGACTTTTAACTTATCAATTTTTCTCAAAAACACATCGTAGGTCATTCTTCGGAAAATTTAGTGTCATTCGTAGCAACAAGCGTTCAATTAACATTATAAAATATTTCAAACGGACCTTAGCATCATAGGCAAACATTTCTTTTTCATGTCGTACGAAAAATGAGTCGAAAAACCAAATAAGGGAAGTCTCGGGACTTACGGGCCCACCTCGGATCAAGCCGAGGCGGCGAACATAAATTACAGTATACATTAGGCTCCATAGAGTTATTTATGAAAGTTTCAAGCGATTTGGATTCATTTGCGAAGGATACAAAAGTTTACGCATTCTTATATCCAAAGGTAGCATTTTGATTCAATTGCGCCGAATGAATAGTAACCAAAATCAAACTCGGATTTCTAGGAGCAAGAATTAGTCCCGAGGTTCGGGTTTGCCTAGTAGGTCTAGGACATGCCATATGAAGAATAGGTGAGCTTTACATACCTTACGGACGTCTTATGCTCGCTTAAACTCAATTCCCGTTTCGTCGAAACTTCGCAAATGGTCACTTTACCAATTACTATTCATAACCAATACTTGTCTACGTAAATTCGACAATGCGCATCTCCCCTATACATATAGCCTTCCCGAGGTTCAACTCGCCCCAAACAACCAATAACAACCCAACGACAACATCAATAACATTAACAATCACAACATAACACAACTAGTCAACTTTCCGACATAATGCAATAGTTTCCATTCCGACTTCACACTTCCAACTTCATGTCAACGTTCTCATTTGTTTACTAATCCAAAGCCATTCAAATACACTTTGGAGACATTTCATACCATTTCCATAAAGTATTCACAAAATATACTAAATATGCAAATTTTTCCATCAAAGCCATAACGCATCCAAACTTTTAATCTTTAACATACACATTCATAGCATGTTTCTATCTTCCGATTTCATCAACAATCATCATTTGCATCTTATAACTTCATTCTCATAATTACATAAACTATACTAAAATCACATACTTTCCGACAACAACTTAGTAACAATTCTTCATGTTAACTTAAACCATTGTTCTTCCATCTACTTCACAAGATCATAACAACACAATTTATACATCAAACGAAATTAATTCATTTTCATTTCAATTTTGCACCACACGGCCACACTCTTATTCTTCCAACTCTCACCAAATTCATTCAACTCTCATTCTCAACATGAATTCCACCCCACTCACAACTAGAATACAACATAATTTTAGCTCACCATAGATATACAACATATACATACACACGGCCATACACACCTTTCACACACACACGCCATGCACACACACACATCATAATTCCATAATCTTCATGCCACTCTAATCACTATAACATGTAAACCTATTCCATAACACAAAAGGATAGAATTCTTACCTCTTTCTTGAAATTTCCACTTCCCGCAACGTGGTTCTTTTACCAAACTAATTATACCACGTTGAAGAGCGTCTTGAGCTTGTTTCTAATTCAAGAAGAACAAGATTTTTAAATGGAACCAAAGAGCTTGGAAATTTTTTTTCCTCTTGAGCCGACGGCTTCTTTTTTTTTCTCTTCTTTTTGCTTGATTTTTCTTGAAGATTCTAAGGTTGATCATGAATATATATCTCATGATTAATTCATCACATGGTAGGCACATGACATGGGCTTGGGCCATGTATGTTGGCCGGCCACCCTGAAATTTTGGGCCTCAATTTTTATTCATTTTTCTTGAGCCCAATTGCTTAGAGATCATCTTTCGTAATTTCCGAAATAAATTTCCAAAATTCCAATTTTGCCCTTAGGCCTTATCCGATGTTTTCGCCTTCAAGCTTCCATGTCACACCCTGACTTTACTAGGGTGTGATGGGCACCCGACCCCGTAACCGGAGCCGAGCGAACCCACTGACTCTTTCTACGTACCAATTTTTTTTTGAAATCTTTATGTCAAGTGTACATAACAAGACTGCTAAAATATTCCTTTGTTGCTTTAGAATCAAATAAAATATGTGACTGTACAAAACTTGTATCATGGTACAAACTGACTCCCGAAAACCCACGACTGTCTGCAAAGTCTCTAACTTCAAACAAGACATTATGGCATAGCACGCTGACTCGGCGACACCCCAGAACAAATGGAGTTTGCCAACTTCGCTGGAACATCTTCTATCCTGGCTTCTATCCGTCTGGGTGTACCTGCGTGGCATGAACGCAGCCCCAAAGAAGAGGGGTCAGTACGAGCAATGTACTGAGTATGTAAGACATGAACAAGAATAACATAGTAAGAGTCAGAAGAGCATATCATGAGAAGCGGTATTCGTACATATGGAACATATCACGTGCAAAACGGTAACCGTGCGCAGTAATAACTTTCGGAAACATAGACGTGATCATAGGATAAAGGAGTAACCGTACATGTGAGTGCCACTCGTATGAGGCCATGCATGCCTAGTTTTTTTCCTTTTTCTCGAACACGGTGTTTTTATTCTTGTACATGAAAAATGTATACTTTTCGGGAAAACGTACATTTTTACTTGCAGCTACGTACGCCGAATTCATCGCTCTCCCACCCCCTCCCCCAACGTTGTCCCAAATATATCATATTATATATATATATATATATATCACATAAACGTACGCCGCGTACGATGCTCTCCCATATCCCGCGTCCCGGATGATAAGCCACCGAATCGTGGACACGCTGCCCTCCCCATTCCCCGCATATACATGCTGTATACATATACATTCATCAATATCGTGTATTATATACATTATTATATAAAAAGTATGCATGGGAGCCCAAGGAAAGTCATGTGTCTATCGGAGTGACGTAAGGTCGTAACCTCCGATTACATTATGGATTGACCGGAATCGCTTTGTCTCACCTTGAAGGGACGAGTATTTTAAGGCGAGACTATCAATGAAAAGCAACATCATGAACAACGTAGAATAGGGTCACAAAGACATTTCGTGTACTTTGGAATCTTCGGAAAAAATCATCATACTCATTTTCTCATCTCTAGCATCATCGTTATCATCATAGAACCATAATCGTTGTCTTAGTCTTTAAGGCTTTCAATATTGTAAAACTTGGTTTTTGGGGAAAAATGAAAATTTTGGAAAACATTTGTAAACTTCCGGGAAGTAAAATCATGCCTTGGGATCAATGGTTTAGTTAGAAATTATCGTTTGGTAGTCGGGATAATAACCAAGAACTTTCATTGACTATAATACGGAAATAAGCCTAATGGAACAATAGGAGGGAATTCGGGGAATAGTGGGCCCACCTCGGATCAAATGAGGCAATAAGCATACACCATTTGCGTATAATACGTTCATGTCATTACTTATGAGGGTTTTAGGATAGTCGGGTATGGTTCATACAAGTTCTAGGTGTTTAGGAAGCTTTTTCAGCATTTCACACAATTTCTAGTTCAATTCTACTGAATGAATAGTAACTGATTTCAATCTTGGTTTTCTAGGAAAGGAATTATCCCCGAGGCCCGTGTTCAAGCCTACTACGTCTACGACATGCCATAGAAAGAAGGTAAAGTCTTACATACCTTTTTCCGCTTCTTACGCTCCTCCAAATTCTCGTTCCAAATCCATCAAAATCTACAAATTGGTCACATTTACCAAATGTTAATTTGGGCATCTAGAAGTGAATTCTCAAAATAACACTTGTCTACCAAAATTTCGGCAGCATTTCCCCTGTAAATGCGCCATCCCCGAGATTCTAACTCGGCCCAATTCAACAACAATCCGGGAATTCAACCCGGCCAAACTAACAACAATACCAACAATTATTCTAGCAACACTTCGATATTCAATTCAATTTAATTCAATTCCATTCAATTCACATAACCTTCCAACAACTCAATCAACATACTACTTTATCCGAAACCTTTTATTTCAGCAACAACTATACGTTTCATTCTCATTCATATACGTTAACTTCAACTACAACCTTCATTCTACATAACAAAATCCATAACGACAACATAACAATCAAAGCACTAAATAGAATTGTTTCATTTTCTTCTACACCACACATATGTTCGGCCAACATGCAATACACATATTCTCATTTATTTCATTTATTTCTTAACATCATACTAACAAGCAACATACTTCATAAAATTAATTCATCACCTCTATATTACACTACCCCATTCGCCACCACAACTACATGCATAATCTCATGAATTCTTCATTCCTTTCTATACAACACAACAACCAACATACTACATAAATTCGCTTACCATCCCATCACAATTCAATATATACACGGCCACATGCACACACTACTACACGGCCACAACCCAACATAGATAGTTTTATAATTTTCCTCCATTTCCATACACTACAACATGCATAATCATCCATAACATATAAGAGGATGAATTCTCACCTTTTCCACTTAGTTCTTCAACATGACTTGAGTTGAGAATTGTAAGGTTGAATGGTTTGCTTGCCACAACAATCACTCCATGTTGTTAAGGACCTTCCACTTAGTGGAAAAACTAGGAGAAAATAATTTTCCTTGGTCAATTTCCCATGGCTCAATTTTGAGAGCCATGGCCGAACCACTATGTTCCTCTCTTCATCTTTTTTTTTTTTTTTGTTTGCTCTCAATTTCTCTTCCACTCTATTAAATTAAAAGATGACCACATATATATATAACACTTATGGTCATGTGAGGGGCACATGCCCCCCCCCCCCTCCACCTTTTCTTTTTAGATTTTTCTTTTATTTTCTTGAACTTTCTCAAAATTCTTCAAAGAAGACAAAGTGTCTTCTTCAACAAGTTTTGGTCCATGTCATTCTCATAATTTACAATTAGCCCCTATTTAAAAAAAATGTGGCACACCATTCGGCCAACATAGAAATTTTCAAGACTTTCGTGAAATTACCATTCTACCCCTAGTCTTCCACATTATTTCCATAAACCATTTTGCGAATTCCTCTTTTTACCCTTAGCCTTTCTCAATATTTTCACAGTACCAATATTCATAAATAATATTCCCAACAACTCCAACACTAAAATTGTTTTAGAACATAGTCTTGTCCTTAACTTTTCACGTCGACTTCGAAATTCCCAAACGTATAAAATACGGGCTATAACATTCCATAACCGGCACACACATACTAAGAAAAATCCAAATATGGCCCCCTTTCTTATAAGTCAAAATTATTTCGAACTTTCCGATTATACAAAAAGGCGGGATATAACATCCTCCTCCTTTAGAACATTCGTCCTCGAATGTTAAATCACCCTTATAGTAAAACAGGACAAGTCGGGGAGGTCCCCTCGCCAACTACATACTCATATTTGATTAGAGCACTTGCAAGGGCATTTCTTTTCCGACTCCTTCCATCATTCTCTGATATCACTGTATTAGGGCTGCTCGAAATCTTTATTAGTCCAGCGGGTTGCATAATCTTAAATAGGACATATGACGAACAGAATCTTTATCAGAACCAGAAGATCGACGGATGTCAGACAAAGCCAGATCCAGAATCGCAGGTACAAAAGTACGACAGACAGAAGCATAATCCAACGTTATCTTAAGCAGATTCAAAATCGGAGCCAGACGTACAGAAGTATATCGGACAGGCCCATAATTAGCATCAGATGCACTGAACTATATTGGACAGGTCCGTAATCAGAGTCAGACGTATGGACGTAGACCAGACAAATCCGTGATCGATGTCAGACGTACGTAAATATACCAGACAAAATTTTGCCGTCAGAGTCGGACGTACAAAAGTATATCGGACAAAACGTATTCAGATTTGGAAATGCAGAAGCATAGCAGACAAATTCATACTCCGACGTCATATCAAACAGATTCATAACCAGGGCCAAACGTACAGAAGTATATCGAACAGATCGTAATCAAAGTCAGACATACGAAGATATATCGTACGTATTTGTAATCGAATCGTACGTACGGAGCCACGTCGGGACAGTATTTGTAACTAGAGTTAGGCGTACGCAGGTACATCGATAGAAGTGTATTCGGATTCGTAAATATAGAGGCATAATAGACGGGGCTTCATCAAAATCGAGGCGCAAAACGTGGCATACGTAATCACTTACAAAAATTTTCCTATCAACGGTTTATTACTCATTCTACTCTTTGTAAGGGTTTCTAAGCACCCCTCATATTCAAATTTCACTTAGGTTAACCCAAGTTCTTATTAATTCCTTTTCACCTTACTCTTACCAACGTACGAAGAAGAAGATCACATAATATAATGGAATATCGGTCCGTCGAACACATACATTCATCAAGAGAAGACAATAACATACCGGGTCCACGTCCGGCGATGCCTCGGGTTCTCGGGCCGATCGGTTAAAAGCATATGCGGTTCGAAGGACCGCCAGATCGAACCGCCACGGCCCCTGCCGCGGCCCGCTGGTGCTGGCATACTTCGCCCCGCAGGGCGCATAACTGAAGGAGTAGATGACGAACCAGCAACTGAGCCCGTCGGCTGTGCTGCACCACCAGAACCGCCCACCCACGGACAATCTCGCATAATATGGCCCTGGCGGCCGCAAGAAAACAGCCCCCGTAGCCCGCAGCACCCCCCCGGGCGCGATCTCCCACAATATGAACACCGGGGCATAGGTGGGCCTAGTCTCGACCGGGACCTCTCGCTCGCTCGAGGACCCGGGCTCCGGTAACCGGGTTCGTCCCGGACTCGTCCCACGGCCATCAAATCGCCATCGGCAAACGTGTATATCCCGACCGATCGAGGGAAATATCCACCCGACCGCCGCGATCGAGGCTGCCCGCCCAAAATCTCCAAAATATCCGGCGACCCAGCCCTCGGGGCCGCCTCCTATCACGATCTCTCGCCGGGATCGGTCCGGCTGGTGCCCTCCATCCCCCCCCGAGCGTATGGCAATATCCATCCGTCCGCGTCGCCATCGACACAGTGCGTCCGCAACGATCCACCCCGAGCACATACCGGTGCATCCGATCGGCCCATGTCCGCCACCATAGTAGGAGCATACCGGCCGCAGAATCAAATCGTATTATACCACCACACTCCGACCCCTCTACTTAATCTCGCAAATTGTCATCTCTCGCCCTCCGCAACCTCGGGCAAGAAGTGGCGGAGAAAAGTGCCCGGAACTCGTCCCACGAGTCGGGGGAGCACCTCACCCGGGACGCCCCAGACTCGTACCATTTAAAGCAATATCCCGCAACCCGTGCGAGGCTAACTCAACCCGACCCCGCCTTCGAAGCCCTGGGACAAGTCCCAATGTGCGTCTCATCCGTCGAATAAAGCCGCGGGGGTCCTCGTCGAAGCGAGACCCGAAAATTCGGGGGGCTACATGTCAAAAAGTCGCGAACCCTCAAGCTATCACGCCCCGTCATCATTATCATTACCTCTCCGCCCGCGTCCGCGAGCTTGTCCCCGCCACCATCGTTGTCAACAACCGTACCGCCTCCCCGCCGTCCCGCGTTCCCGCACCGGGCCGGGGAGCCGGGTGTTACATCCGCACTTTTGCGTATTTGAAAATTTGGAAATAACCTGACTTATAAGGAATAAGGTCATGTTGGATTTTTTCTTAATATGTGTATGCCGGTTATGGAAGTATGGATGCGGAGATATTAAGTAAGGCTAAGGGCAAAATCTTGAAATTTGAAAATTTATTTCATAAATATACAAAGTAGCCAAACTATTGGGCCAAAAAAAAAAAAGAAAATTGGAGCCCAAAGAGAGGAGTGTGGCCGGCCATGGTGGCCCAAGGCCCATGCATGTGGTGGTCACATGACCACTTAATGTTAATATAAGAGAT
>NW_026720817.1:0-9896 GCF_029784015.1 Lycium ferocissimum
ATCGGTCCGAATAATGTCTGTTAAATCCGATCGTGTGGTATTTTGATGATTTGATTTGTAAGTCTGTTCGGGTGCCTGAGTAGGGCACCAGTCATGGCCCACGGAGCTGGGTCGTGACACGTTCCTTGGCATTATTATATTATATATGGATCGGGCCGTACGTTCCTCGGCATTATTATATTATATATGGATCGGGTCGTACGTTCCTCGGCATTATCGTATTATTTATGGATCGGGCCGTACGTTCCTCGGCATTCGGTTAATGTCAGCTCATATGACGTGTTTGATTTTTCGTATGTGTGAGACAGAAATGTTTTTCAAAAAGCGAAAGCATTTTGGCATTCTCCCGATTATCATATTTGTCTTTTGTATCTCTTAGGTATGATTTGTATGTCGATGCAAGCACTTTGGTATTCGGCTATGCTCACTTTACTACTCCGTACTTCGGTTATGACTTCGTTTTACGTATTTCATGCTTTGCATACTCGGCACATATTTCGTATCGACCCCCTTTCTTCGGGGCTGCGTTTCATGCCACGCAGTACCCACGGTATGAGTAGGTGATGTTAGCGAAGATGTTCCAGCCTAGATTGGCGAGCTCCATTTCCTCCGAGTCTTCATAGTACAGAGTGCTTTTGTACGGTATCTGAAGTTATGGTAGAGACTTTGCAGACAGTGTCGTGTGTATGATATGTCAGTTTTGTAAGCGGCTATGTAAGCCGATGTATTATTATGCATTATGCTACGAACTTCATATGTTTACAGATTTCATACGATGCTAGTTTTATTTGATTTGACCAAGATGGAAGGCATGTTTGTTTTTGAAAAAAAAAAAAAATTTCATTATGTGCTTATGTCATGTTTTGTGGGCCCAGTATGGTTATAAGTGTTATGTGAGTCAGCGGGTTCGCTCGGCCTTAAGTAAGGGCCGGGTGCCCATCACACCCTGTCGAAAATTAGGGTGTGACATTTGGACACTTATTGTCGGAATATAAGTGCCACCTAATTGAGATTGGAACGACTACAAGTACTAATTAATTATTGATTGGAGTAAGTGGAATGTGGCCTGAATGAGTTGCTACATTGGTCGCATTACTCGAGTATAGATTATCAGATGAAATTTTGCACTGTATATGGAAGGGTTCTCGTCGCTTCATGATTTAGTCAAGGTTTCATACGTGGATAACCAAGTTATACATCATAGGGGAAAAGACATGGATACGGTACAGTATACTAAGCGAATTGGAAAAAGAATCAGATGAATTTGAGATTGGAAATAGGGACATAGAGCAGAATATAAACGGATAAAGGTATAAGTACACCCTTAAGGGGGGAAGCGGGTGCGAGAAATACAAGTGTAAGATGGAGACAATTGACACTGCAATATATTTGATATAGATACTTGAGCTTCAGGTAAGATCCCTTGCTGAGACAAGTTAGTAAGATCTAAAAGCCAACAATAAATGGATAGAAGTCAGGATGGTAATTGAGACAGTGTTGAGAATTATTTGTAGAGATCTTGAATGATATGACACTAGAAAGTAGGTGCCTATAAAAGAGGTAAGAGTACGATAAGAGAATGGTACCGAGTAACTTAAGGGATATTGCAAAGGATAGCAATGCTATGCTGGAGTAGAGACTAAGATGTTGGCAATAGAGTGGTTCGCTAATGATGCTGCGACCTATAAGTGGCAAAGGTGAAGGAATATAAAATGTCCTATAGTAGGAAGTGAGAAAATCAAAGGGTGAATAAAGAAAGTGAAAGGAGTATGACAGGATAGGCTATGAGCAAGCTTTAGTACGGATGACATGTGTAAAGCAGAATGAACCAGGAGACGGAAAGACTATGACTAAGATTGGATATACTTTATACAAGTTGTACAAGAATAGTTATGCAACCTACGAATATTTGTATGCTAAGAATGAGACCAAGTGAGTACTTGATGAGAAAAGTAAGGATTCAGTAATAACAATGCGGTTGTGATATTTTAGATACGTTAAGGAAAGATGTAAAGATGGTTTAAGCCAAATTACCGAGATAGAATTAGTACTGAGGGCAAACAGGACATGGCCATGGTTGAACCAAAGATCTATCCCGATACCGATTGTAACGTACGAGAGGAGAATGCAAGGTAAAGCATGAAGACAAGTGAGACGACGCCAAGATATTTCTTGGGCTAATTCGAGCACCTTCGCATATTCTTGTAAATATTGCAACATAATGTGTGATAGGAAAGTTAAGCGCAAAAATCTGAGTAACGAGGCTGTTATATCCCGTATTTTGTTCATTGGGACAATTCGGTTTAACTATGGTAAGTTAGGGACAAGACCATTCCGGGATACAGAGTCGGGACTTTTGACCTTCGATTTCGTTTTGAGACACAAGTTGTTCATGAATTTGTTGGCATGGAACATTTAGGAAAATTTGGGACCAAAAATGGAATATTTGGAAGTTTAAAATTCATGAAAATTGGCCATGTTGGCCATGGCTTGGAAATGGTCCCACACATTTGGTGGCCAAATTAAATTGGTCCAACACATGTGTGGGCCAAGGGTACACTTGTGCAATTTATATAAGGGCACAAAAGATGACTAAGTCAATCATTCTCATCATCTTCCAACACTTAGAAATTTCATGAACCTTGAAGAACAACAACCATAACCTCTCGGCCAAAGAGGAAAAAATTGAAGATCAATTTGAGCTATCACAAAAATATTTCCTTCATGCAAATCCACTAATTTGAGGTCCCTAAGTAACGTGGAAGTGTTGTTCCGGTCATCCAACCATCGGTTTTGTCAATCGCAAACCCTAGCCTAATTGTGAAGTTGAAGAAGAAAGGTAAGATTTAATCTTGTTTTATGTGTTATGAATGGTGTATGCATGTTGTAGTATGCTAAAATGGATGAAAGTCATGAAATATGGCATGTTGGAATTGGCCGTGTGTATACGAGCGTGGTATGGCCGTGTAGGTGTGTGTGTGTTGTGTTGTGTTGAAGTAATGAATTGAAGTTTAGTTAGCATGTTTTGAGTGTTGTAGAGTGAAGAAATGGATGAGAATCATCAATATGTATGTATGTAGTGTTGGCCGAAAATGGGCCATATTATGTGACAAGGAATGGATTAATGTTAATTAGTATTTTGGTTGTTGTCGTTATGAATTCTATGTTGACGATAGTAGTTTAATGACTCAAATTGATATCGTAAGTGTTGTGGGCTGAATTGGAGATTATTGTGCATTTGATGTAATTTGTATATTTATGGGAATGACATTGTTAGAGTGTGGATTGTTGGTGCAAATCATGATTCGGAAGTTAAAAATGTGTTATGGATATTGTTCTCGGGTTTGGGACTGTTTTCGGGTAAATTGGAGCATTTGTTGGATTGTTGGAAATATTGTGCGAATTGTTTAAAATGTTCTTGAATGTGTTAGTATGGGTTCGTACTTGTATTTGAATGTATAAGTATTGATATTAGCCTGAAGGTAAGCCGTTGAGTTGAATATTATGAATGTTGTTGAATGATGTAAAAGAGGGTTATTAATGTTATATTGCGTTTCGGATTGATTATTGATGTTGCTAGTTTGGTTGTTGGTGTTGTTGTTGTTGATTTGGCCGAGTTAAATTCTCGGGGTTGGCCTATTTACAGGGGAAATGCTGCCCAAATTTCCGTAGAATTATGTGTTAGTTTGGAAATGAACTCCTAAACGCTTATGGTAACGTTGGTATTTATTGATGTTATGTAGACCTCGGGGAGTCCGAGACATAGGTTGGAGTTTGGATTAGCTTGGAGAGCAGACGAGGTATGTAAAGCTCAGCCTTTCCTTCTTTTGGCATGCCTTAGCCGTAAATAGGCTGTGATACGAATCTCGAGAAAACTCTGTTCTTACGATCCGAGTATGCCTACGATTCTTATTCGCATCTTATCTTTGGTATTCGTAATATGATGAAATATTGGCCTTTATGTCTTTGGAATATTTGCCTTTTAAATGTTGCATAAAAAGTTTTGTATTTTTAAAGAGTTCTGTAACTATGAACGTCCGTAACTTCCGTAGACAGAGCCGGATCGCTTCGATATGTTAGAAAATGATTCCATGATGTATGATGACTATGTTTTCTATAGGCGAGCCCGACTTGGGTCGACACCCGTCCGTGGGTCCCGCGACTTTCCTTTATGTACTTCTGACGACTTTTGGAAGAATATAATATGATTATGATCCCGATTTCAAGTACGATCAGTTTACTTACCCTTTGAGTTTATGAAAATGATCTCACGCATACGATTTTGATACATAACTATGGTTTCTGAAGTTCGGGTTGATATGTTCCCGAGTGGCATTCGAAAGAAAATTCGATTTGACGATTGTCTTGGTTTTGAAATAATAGTTCGCTTCGACTATTCTATGGAGTCTATAATGACGACTATGTTTTTGATTTCCTCAAGCTATGTCATATGATCTTGACACGTACCTACAATTTCTAAAGTGCTACTTGATATGTTCTCGAATGATTTTCGGAAGGAACTTGACTCGACTATTGTTTAGCTTTTAAATGAGATTTCATTTGATTATTTTATTGAGTCTGTGATGATGATTTGTGTATATGGTTTCTCACTACTCTTCTCGTGCGAGCTATTATGATCTCTTTCCTTTGCGTCCGGGCCGGGCTGTGTATTCGTGCACGATTCTACAGTATGATTCACCGCGCCCCTCACTAGAGGGCCGGGGCATGTTATATGATATGATAATGATATGATGATATGGGGAGGTGGCCAGGATGGCATATGATAACTTCATTCACCGCGTCCCTCACTAGAGGGCCGGGGCACGTTATATGTATATGATATGATGATTTTACTTATCGCGTCCCTCATTAAAGGGCCGGAGCACGTTATATGTACATGATATGATGATTTTACTTAATGCGTCCCTCACTAAAGGGCCGGGGCACGTTATATGTATATGCATCTGATGGTTTTACTTACCGCGCCCCTCACTAGAGGGCCGGGGCACGTTATATCTATGCATGTGTACGAGATGATTTTCTGACTCTGTTCCTCAGTCCCATGATGAGCTGGATATGAAATTGATACGTATGATTTATGTTTCAAAGGCAAGTGTTATGATTTTCTAGTTATTGTGCTACTTTTCTGCCCTCCTCGTTTCAGTACGATTCTGTTTACGGTATTCCATGCTTTACATGCTCAGTACATATTCCGTACTGACCCCCTTTCTTCGGGAGCTGCATTTCATGCCCGTAGGTACAGATTTCGGTGATCCGCCGGCGTAGGATTCCCCTCAGCGGTCTTGGAGTGCTCCTTGTTCTGGAGCCCACCTTTTGGTACATACTCGTTCGTGGCATATGTATTTGTTTGTTCAGGGGCACGGCGGGGCCCTGTCCCGTCATATGATTTTGTTTGTCCGTTTAGAGGTCTGTGGACATGTATGTGGGTTAGGCCTATTACGTATGTGTGTGTCCCCGTATGTTATATGTTCGGGCGATCCCATTCGTCGTGGCGACCTTGTCGCTTGCATTTGTATATGTTTTCAGATTTGCGCCATTTGATAATAGCCGGCTTCCCGATATATATATATGTTTGGGTTTGAGATGTGTTTGAGATAGTTTGTGATAATTTGAGACATCGTCTGATATTTGTATAGGCATAAGCTATCTGTTTGTGAGTCGGATTATGAATGTGTTTGGGTGCCCAGCTCGGGCACTAGTCACGGCCTACGGGGTTGGGTCATGATAGAGGCAATAGAAGGAGTTTGAATTAAAGATAAAGAAATGATACGAGATAATGTGCCTAGAATGTTACAAGTTGGGTAAGGGGAATTATAAAATGGTTTAAGCAAGATGATTAGAACTAGCTAGTTACAAAAAGATGGTGAATTTATATGTCAAATTCTTTTAGAATTATACCAGTTAATGATAAACAGAGCACGGAGCGACTATGTAAGTTATTATAGGAGGGAACTCCAGCGCTACTTGATAGCCAACCCTAAGGATAGAGATTAAGAGCTAAAAAGCAGAGTGACAGTTAGAGTCTTTTAAAGAAGTTAAGAAGTCATGTATGAGGCCTGGTATGGCAGGAAGTGCAGGTTACCTATTGGTTAGTTTGATATTGGTGAGACTAAGTTAATCGGCCCAGATATGATTCAGCAAGCTGTTGATAAGGTAAAGCTTATTTAGGAAGGGTTATTAGCAGCCCAAAGTCGACAGAAGTCATATGCAGATAATCGACGTCGACACTTAGAGTTCCAAATTGGCGATTGGGTATTCTTGAAGGTGTCACCCATGAAGGGGGTTGTTATATCCCGTATTTTGTACGTCGGGATAATCCGGGTTAACTACGATAAGTTGGGGACAAGACTATCCCGAGATATGAAGTAGAGACTTTTGTATATTGTAAAGGCTTAAGTTGTGTATGGTTTATTGGCATGGAAATGTTAAGGAAATAGTTGGGGTCAAATTTCATTTTTTGGAAAGTATTCTATTTTTTTGGAAAGTTGAAAATTCAAAAAAAAAAAGGAAAAATAAGGGGCATGTGGCCGGCCACCTTGGGGTGGGCCATGGCCACATGGTTGGCTAATATTTGCAAATAAAAGATGACTTAAGGGATCATTTTTTATCATCTTCATCACATAGAATTTTCAAGAAGCTTGGAGAAAACAAAAGAAGAGAAGAGAGGAGAAATTCGGCCAAGCTTGAAAAATCAAGACCAAGATTTGGCCATCAAAAAAATTATTCCTTCAACAAACTTGCTAATTGAAGGGTGCTTAATAACGTGGAGTCGTTGTTTCGGGCAATAGCTTACTCGTTTCCTCTATCTAACACCTTAGGCAAGTTGAGAAGTTGAAGAAGAAGGGTGAGTTTTAATCTTGTTTTATGTGTTACAAATGGTTTATATGTGTTGTAGCATGCTAAAAAGGATGAAATTCATGATAGAAACCAAGTTGAAGTTGGGCCGTGTGGAAGGTGTTTGGTGTGTGTGTGTGTATGTTGTGTTTATAGTAATGAATTAATTCTAGTTAGCATGTTTTGATTGTTGTAGTGTGAAGAAAAGAATGAAAATCATCTTTATGTGTGGAAGTGGTGTTGGCCGAATAGGCCCCCTTTGTGTGGTTGGGAATGAACAAATTGTCGTTAGCGTTTTAGTTGTCGTCGTATGGATTCTAGGATGAAAAATGCAAGTTTAATGACTCAAAGTGATGTTGTGTTGGTTATGGGTTGAATTGGAAGTTAATGTGAATTTTATGTAATTCTTGTAGTTATGGAAATTGCATTGCTAATGTGTGGATTATTGGTGTAATTTATGAATTTGGAAGAGAAGGATGTGTGTGGTGTTGTTCTCGGGTTTAGGGAGAAATCCGGGTGGCTTGGAGTGTGTTTGGGTTGTTTGGAAAATTGTATGAATCGTTTAAAGCGTTCTTGAATATTGTTTGAATGGTTTTGGATTAGTAATTGAATGTATAAACGTTGATATTAGTTGGAATGTAAGTAGTTGAATGGAAGATAATGAATGTTGTTGGGTTATGTAAAAAAGTGTATTTAATATTAGAATGCATTTTGAATTGATTGTTGATGTTGTAGCTTAGTTGTTGGTTTGGTTGTTGTTGAATGTGGCCGAGTTGAATTCTCGGGGGTTGTATTTATAGGGGAAGTGCTGCCAAAATTTCTGTAGGATTTGATTTTTGTTTAGAATTAGGTGCCTAGATGCTAGCTAATGTTTGATATATTGGCGCTATGTAGATCTTGGTGTGCCCGAGACTTGAGGTTTGGCTTGGCTTGAGAGCGGACGAGGTATGTGAAGCCTAACTTTTCCTTCTTTTGGCATGTCCTAGTGTTAATTAGGCTATGACACGAGCCTCGGGGTAACTCCATTCTCGAGATCCGAGCTCACATACGCATCTTATTCGCTCCCAAAGATTTACTCTCTTAATGTAGCCTAACTAAGGTTCTTATGTTTTCATTTGATTGAATTTCAAAAAGTTTATAAAGGATTTTGTTTTTTTTAAAAGATTCTGAAACTACGAACGCCCGTAACTTTCGTAGACGAGCTCGGATCGCCCCGAAACTTTCGTAGTGGATTCCATAAGACATAACATCCCCTAACTTCCATAAGCGGGCTCGGATGAGGTTGACACCTGTCCGTGGGTCCCGCGACTTTTCTATGTTTATCCTTAATGACCTTTGGGAAAGACTTAGTACTACTTTCACCTTAACTCCCGAGTATGGATTTATTATTTATTTAATGAGTTTATGATTATGATTTTTATGCATGTGATTGCTCACGACTCTGCTCGTGCATTCTGTTGTATCCTTCGCCGAGTCCCGGGCCGATTATGTTCGTGCGCACTTTGATATAGTTCGGAGAATGATGTGTTCCTGCAGACGCCGTGTCCCCTTGGTAAGGTACCGTGTATAATTGGTGTTAGGGGTGTTACGGCATTATGATGTGATATGATATGTCGGGTGTCGGAGATCTGAAATCTTCCGGAGTATGATGTGGTATGGCGCCATCGGCTGGGCGGGCGACCATCGTTCAAGAGCCCATGCATGATTTATGTTTTTAAACTAAATGTTTTAACATTTTACTTATTTTGTATCTTGTTCGATTATGATGGTTATTATATTTTCTTGCTTCGCATACTCAAGACATATTATCGACCCCGCTTCTTCGATTCATGATACGGTTATTATATTTTTCTTGCTTTCGGAGCATATAGTTTGGTATATATACTTTTTTTCTGTTGCATATGTATATTCGTTTCAGGGGTACGACGGGGTCTCGTCCCGTCCTCTGCTTTCCTGTATAGATGTGTTCGTACGCGTTTGCGTCTTTCATGCCAGCCTTGTCGGTCATATATGCGCATTTTGCATACTATAAGACACGACGCCCTCGCCGGCTTTTGTGATATGTTGGCTAGTATGCGATAACCGAGACTATCCGTATTTATTTGTATCTAGACTATAGTATGCTAATTACGAGTGTCGAGGGGACGTATGAGTATCCTCGGACACTAGTCACGGCCTACGTGGTCGGGTCGTGATAGGCCAATGAGATTCGACAGAAGGGGGACGATATATTGGGCCATCGAATTATTCATAGGGTAGGCAAGGTTGCCAATGAGTTGGACGTACCATCTGATTTGGAAGCAGTGCATCTTCGCGAATGTATTGGTGACCCTTCTAGAGTATTCCCCGTGGATGATGTCCAGATAACGGAGGAGCTATCTTATGAGGAGAACCCTATAGTTATACTTAATCGCCAAGTGAGAAGGTTGCATACTAAAGATGTGGTGAAATAATAATCGGGAAGAGACGACCTGGGAAGCCAAAGAGGAGATGAAGAATAAGTATCCTTTCGTTCCCGACTGCCGAGGTAATTTAAAATCCTCGCTTGACTATATTGATTGGTAGATGAGACTACATGTTATAGCAATAAAGGAGACTCTCCCGATGTCACGACCCAACCCCGTAGGCCGCGACTAGTGCCCGAGCTGGGCACTCGCACACATCTGTCCACCATAATCATACCAGAGCAAACATAATAGGGACTTAAACATACAGAAAGGAACAGCATCGCGCGTACATAATCATACCCACGGGTAGGTAGGGGAGTGATCGGGGCGGCGCGTGATTCGGGGGGCCGTGAGTTTACGACATGTAATCACGGAGTTTTTCGGGTCGAAGCCCCCGGGGGGACCCTCGAGTTTATGGGGGTCGCGTAAATTTCGGTTTATTGGGCGAGAATCGATCGTAGTCATCCGGGTTGGGGGTGTAGGGAAATTCGGGCCCGGGTATTGTCCGGAGGGAGGGGCCCTCCCCCTAGGGGGGTTTTCGGGCTTTCCCTTTCCCTTTTTTCCCCCCCCGCACGACGACCCGGAGTGGGTTTC
>NW_026720818.1:0-10070 GCF_029784015.1 Lycium ferocissimum
AAATCATGGACATGGCCTAAACCCACTCTTGTTTTTCTCCAAGGTTTTTCTTGATTTCTCTAGAATTTGTCTAAGTGTAGAAGATGACCAAGTCATCTTTTATTACTCCACAACTTAAGTCCATGTGGCCATGGCCCACTACCAAGTGGCCGGCCACCTTGCCCCTATTTTTATTTTTTTTTGAATTTTCAAACTTTCCCAAAATAGCATACTTACTAAAAATGGAAAATTCCTCCAAGTGTTGCCTTAACATTTTCAAGACATTAAAATCATACACAATTTAAGCCTTTAAAACAAACGAAAGTCTCTCGGGATAGCCTTGTCCCTAACTTCTCATAATCCACTCAAGTTGTCCCCTTACTCAAAATACGGGATATAACACCTCATCCTTCTCTTTTGTAAGAATGTTGTAGGACTTCTTAGCACACTTCCTAAATCCTTGATTATGAATTTCTGACAATTTAGGCTTAATAATTGACCCCCACCCGAACACCTGTTCTCCTTTCATAAGCCGACCTCGCTCTATTTTTGTCTTATATTTTTTTTTCTACTGCCAAATAACCTTTATCACCTTTGTCTAATAACTCGAGGTGCCCCTACTAATAAGAATCGCATCTTTCCTGCTGCGTGGCCCTTCTTTTTCCCACCTGATCTAAAACAAGTTGAAGTTCTAACGGATCACAATAAAAAATTTGTAATGCATCTCCCTCCGGATTGGAAAGTTCCCTTACTCTCCTGACCGAGCAAATGCTGGCTTAGCCTTCGGAAATCCCAATAATAACCATCAATCAACACACACGATCGTCTTCCATTCCTACTTTTAAGATTCCTAGTGCTGGCCAAAAACATCTTAGTCGTAGTTACCTATAAGTACTTTGGTTATCGATTCCTTTAGAACTCCCATTTGTCAACTATTAATGATATCCTGCAATAATTATACACACATAAAAAAAAAATCAATAAAAGGCTCATCTACTTGTATCCGGCTTGTCCTGATCCTGGTCTGGAGGGTTGTAAAGTGAAGTATCCTTCTCATCATCCTCCCGCTATCTATTGGTCTGGCTCTCCTCATCTCCTCCATCCGAATCCGAGGGGTACGAATATCCTGGCAACTCTTAATTTACCGAAGGCCAAGATAAAGGGCTAGAATAATCGGTAACACTCATAGGCGTGGCCGCCCTAACATAATGCTCCACCATAGGAGAAGCTGGAGGGGTCAACTCTGGTACAGCCTCGGGAGCCTCCTCCACCGGCGTCTCATACGAACCCTCAGACAGGTCCGTCTCATAACTATCTTCCGACTGGTCCTCCTCCATGCAAGGCACGAACTCTGGGGGGGATCGTTTCGATGTCCTCGGAAGGGTCTATCTCAATAGAATAGCTAGGACTCCTCCTACTCGGTCCTGGGATCTGTGGTCCCGAATCCACTTGGGGGGCTTCCTGGCCCCCCCACCATCTGAAGTCGACTCTTCATCTCTGTCAAGCTGCGCTTACCTACAGGGAAAGAGGGTCAGAAACGATCTTTCCTAGACTCTGGCTCTATCGTACAATCTAGGATAGAAGGAAAGGCCCGATGATTCCTAAATGCCCCCGTGACCTCCCGTTTATAAGTGTGAGGGCTTTACACACACATAAACAAGACTCTATCGGATACGGTCTGTAAATAACCCTAGGACGAACTGCTCTGATACCACTTTTGTCACGAGCCAAGCCTATGAGCCATGACGAGTGACCGACCACTACTTATTAAGCACCCGTAAACTCGTACTTACACTATACGGAATAACCTGGTGGCCCATTTTTAACTTATATCTGAACGATAAGTTATACAATAAACTCTACCTCGAAATCTCATAAATCATACACATAGATATATAGGCGTAAGCGCTAAGGATGACAATGCGAGCAATCGGGCTGCTACATACACGTACACAAAATAAGAGACAACAAAGTTATATGACGTTCCAACTAGATACCACTGCCTATGGACCTATGGAGTACAAGCGTAGAAAAGACAGGACAAGGCCCTTCCATACCCATATACTACATATCAAGATAGCATACCAAAAAAGGCTGCAGCTCCGGACCAAATGGAGCTCACTAACTGCGGCAAAGGGGAGGTCCTACTGGCCTGGATTGTTTGGCTGGCTACCTGATCCTGCGGGCATGAACGCAGCGTCCACAAGAAAGGACGTCAGTACGAACGGTGTACTGAGTATGTAAGGCATGAACAATAACATAATAGAAAGACATAGAGCACAACATGAGATAAGGAGTCCACATGTACATCTGACTGCCTCTTAAGGTGGATACCATGCATGCTTAGCTTTTTCATAAAACATTTCTCATACATATATACCATAATAGTGCTACGGAATGTGCAGCCCGATCTGTAAATAGTTTAGATTGATGCAGAACGTGTAGCCCGATCTATATATGTATATTATATTGCTGCGAAACTTGCAGCCCGATCCATATATATATATTATATTACTGCGGAAAGTGCAGCCCGATCCATACCCATATATCCCAAGTCCGGGCATCCCGCGTCCGGGACGATGTCGTAATATACCAACTGATCAGGTGGTTATGCATATATAACGCCCCACCTTTCTATATATATATAGGAATCCCTACCCCAAGGCATAGAGGGGGAGGTCATAAGCGTCTATACCGTAAAATCGATTTTCGATGGAATGCAAATGACATATATGGTAGAATCGTAACCATAGAATACGACCCTAATCGAAATGCATAAATTTGTCTCATACACTATGGGGATGGTCAGAAGAGATATAATTTACATCCCAGAGGGGCTATAATTGGAGATACCATTGTTTCTGGTACAGAAGTTCCTATAAAAATGGAATATATATATATATATATATATAGCATGCATGAGAGCCCAAATAAACGTTACCACTTTATCAGAGTGACGTAAGGTCAGTAACCTCCGATTTATATTATAGAACAATCATCATCGCTATATCTCACCTTGAAGGAACAAAGATTATAAGGTGAGATCAACAACAATGAATAAAATCAAGGAAATCATAAAATAAGCTCAATACTCTCGTATTAGCTTCAAATCCATAAGCTTTGGAATTTAATAGCATTAAAATCATAAACTTTGAAACTTCTAGAAATAGGATCATCATCATCATCATCATTATCATCATGAAAACATAATCATCTTTAGCGTCATAAGAAACTTTAAGAATTATGAGTCTCTAGCTTGTGGGAATAAGGACATCGTGCAAAATATGTAGGAGTTCACAAGAAAGGAGTCATCATTGTCATCATAGAAAACATCTTGTTTTTAACATCATAAAAACCTTGAGAACCACGAACTTCTAGCTTTTCGGAAACAAGAATGTTATGAAAGACATGTATGGAATCATAACATAGGAATCATGCCATTAGAAAGAAAGGGACTAGCCTTAACATACCTGTTCGGTCTTCTACTACCTATGCTTATCCTTCCGAGATCGTAAATCTACATTCAAGATGATTCATACTATCGTTAGACTCCTCGTCGTATACTTGTGCTAAGATTTCAAATTAAACTACTCTATATCCTGCAGAAAATCAGGCAGTATCTCCCCTGTTTATATGCCTAGCCTGAAATCACAATACTAACAACTCACGTAACAACAACAATACTAATATCAACAACAACATTACCAACACCACTATGATTCATAAAACATCCCACACGATATTTTCCACATTCCTCAACTAACCAACTTGTTATACGACCGTTTAATAGTTTTACCTCCATACATAAATTGAAATTAATATTAATAAGAAGAGATTCATACCTTACTACCGCTAGTACCGCAATATCTTCACTTCCCACCTTAAATTTGAGCCAAGACGCGACTCTATAAAATTTTATAATCGCAACTATGTGTTGTCTGGACCAGAATTTGAGGATTATACTCGATTCACGTTAAAATTTTGATATGTGGAAGTTGGAAGAGGTTTCCAGAGTTTTGGGGTGATTTTCAGGGGTTGTTTGGAAGAAATAAGGGGGTAGACCCCCTTTTTATAAGATTCCAGGGTCGGGTTGCACCGACCTAAAAATTGCTCAGCGCATTCATGCTGAGTTGGCCCTTGGTCCTCTGCGTGTTCGCGCCACTCCCTGACACGTTCGCGCAGACCATTTTCTTGGCCTGCCAACCCGACTTGTAACGTCCATATCTCTTTACTCCGATACCGAATCGATGAGCGGTTTGTTGTGTTGAAAACTAGACTTCATGAACTTCCCTTTAGGCTTTTTCTTTGCCTCAAAAATCATCATATTCTAAAAGATATTCTTTCTCCAAATTTATCAAACAAACATAGATTTCATAACTCACCTTCTCTCCAATACTCTCACAACTTATTATATGAACTAAGCCTTCATAACTATAGGATAAATGCATGCAATCATATATACCCATGAAGGCAACTCCAAAGTCCATACTTGAAATGACTAGCACTTACCAATTTCAACGTGCAGAACTATAGGGTGTAACATCAGGCCCCTAGGGTGGACTCCGGACCACGGGAACCAGGGCAGATTAGAAGGAGTCTTAGTTATTCTATTGAGTTAGATCCTTCTGAGGATATTAAGATGACTACCCCAAAGCCTGTGACTTCTATGGAGGAGGATCCGTCAGAGGATAGCTATGAGATAGACCCGTGTAAGGGTTCTTATAAGACACCGATTTTGGAGCGAGGGGGCTCCCTAAGGGCCGCATCAAATTTGGCCCGTCCAGTTTCTCCTATGATGGAGCATTACGTCAGAGCAGCCATGAGTGTAAGTGCTACTGAGTATTCTAGCCCTCTATCCTGGACTTCAGTCAATCAGGAGATGCCATGGTATTCGTATCCTTCAGACTCTGATGGGGGAGATGAGGATGGTCTGACGAGTAGATGGTGGGAGGATGATGAAAGGGATATTTCACTTTGCAGTTCCCAAGACCAGGATCAGGACAGGACGGTCATAGGTATGCGGATAATCTTACTGAAACTCTTTATGTTATGTGTGAGTATTATGGGATATCACCTATTGGTGACAACTGGGAATTTTAAAGGAATCGATAACTGGATTATTTATGGGTAATTGCGAGTAAGGCATTTCTGTTGCCATTAGGAACCCCGGGACTACGAATGAAAAGCAATCGCGTGTGTTGACTTGTGGTTATGACAAAAAAAAATTCTAGATATTGGAAGTTCCAAAGGTTACGATACTATTCATCCCACCAAGAAAGTAAGGGACGTTTCCAACTTGGAGAAATGCATGACATGATTTTATTTGGACTTTTCGTTAGAACTTCAAATTGGTTCTTTAAAAAGATATGTGATAAAAGACCAAGCAGTAATAAAAAGGACGGGTATGATCCTTTACCTTGATTTTTCAGACAGATGTGGTGAAGGTCACTTGACGATAGAAAAATAAGAGCAATGTTGGCTTATGAATAAAAAGGAAAGAAGAGTACGTGCTCGAGTGGAGATTATTCATTAAGTCTATATTGCCAGGAATTCATAAGCAAGGACTTAGAAAATATGCTAAGAAGTCCTATAGATTCAGACATACGAGAAATATAAGAAACTAGAATAACCCAAGGGAAATTAGGAGAATATGAGCCTTATGATTGGAATTTTAAAGAATTGTGAGGTATGAGTCTGGCTAGCTAGGCAAAAAGAGGGGAGATGTATTAAAGCCACAGATTCAGGTCAATTTAAAGAGCATAGGGATATTTTGTAAGTAAGGCATCGATAAGCGATGTAAAAGATAACTCATGTGTGGCCATACTAAATAGTATGGGTGCTCTTATGATCGATCATACGAAATGCTAAAGGTTTGATCGAGCTAGGTATTGAAGTTACGGTAGCAAGTGCTACAGGGCAAGTTGATATTGTTGTCTCCGAATGTTAAAGCTGGATAATCATGATGTGATAGTACCAAGGAGAAGAATAAAATGTGTATATAATATTAAGAAGATTATGGTGTCATGAGAAGAAGGAAAACATAAGCAAGGGAAGTATGTTGCCAGTAAGGGTTAAGTAAAAATTTCTAGAAAAGAGTCAAGGCGGTGGTAGAGGTGAAGAGCCATCCGAATAAATTTCTAAAGTAAATAAGCAGGGCGGGTAGAGTATGACAATATGTGATAAGGAGCGAATGTGAAGATCCCAGAAATAGATCTTGATAAACAGGGTTGAATGATAATAACGATGGGCATGAATATAACATAAGAAGAATAACCAGGTTTTATGAGAGGTGTTAAGGGATTTCTGACCTTTAAGGTACGTCCGAAAGGATAAATATAAAGCCATATTGACACATTCACTTAGAGAACAGAAAAGCCACTCCCTAAAGACGATTCTGGATAATGGAAAGGATTCGTACTTCTAATAGAATATTCTACAATCCAAGGGCCGATGCTGTAAAATGGCAAGTGGAAAGAGCACTTTATCAGCAAGGGAGGTGAAGAAAGACCCTGAGGCGAAAGTAAGAAAAGTGGACTAATGAATTGGCAAAAGGAAGTTGGGTAACCATCAAGGACAAGAGGAAGGTTAATAGGCTAGTAAGTCTAGCCAAGAGGCAAAAACAATGGTAATATGGGATAAGAGTCTTGATAAGGAGTACAGAAATTCGATCATAAAGGAAATAGGATGAATGTACGAGGGATATGTATAAATATGAACAAGTTGTAGTATCATAAAGGAAGATGAGGACTCAACATAAGGAGAAAGAAAAGGGTATATTTCGTGAAGATTTCATGATAAGAACAGGAACCGGTAGAATATTAGAAGGACTATGATGCATGACTGTGATGCAAACAAGTAGTTAAGAGAACTACGGAACAATATGAGCTAAGCTAATGAAAGGATGAGTCGTGGGAATGAATGGTATAGTATAGATGTAAATTAGAATTGAGAACTAAGAGCAAGAAGAGTCTCAAGGATATTAGTAAAAAGATAGTTATGAAGGAAGATTAGGGCTGGAGAAGCGTTGTATAGTCGGACACTCCCAAAAGGAGTCTAACGAATTCCGATGTCAACATTGGTTCATTAGCCTAGGGGACTATTAGTTATGAAAGGAAGAGGTGATCAATAAAGAAAGCATCTGAATTATATCCGATATGTGTAAACATTTGACTTAGTACAAGAATTCAGTGAGCAGAAAGGACATAAGTTAAACCATGCAATGAAAGGAACTCCGACATTATATAGAATAGAGGAGTTGAAGGACCACAAAAGTCAGCCAAATGACTACCAAAGACGGTTAATATCCAAATGTTACTGGTATATGAGAACATCCTTAAAAAAGGGGGAAGAACAGATTCAGTTCTGAGATGAATTACAATATTCCCAAATTCAAAAGAGGAAAATGCTTGGCTTGAAGGAGCCAAAGTTCGAGATGTACCGATATATCAATAGTTTATTAAAAGAAAGTGGGGATGGATTGATTGTGAAAAGAAGTCTGGGTGGACAATCTGAAGTAAAATGATCACTGAGAGTAATAAGTCATTAGCAATGAAATGCTATTGCAATCATCTGGGCGCTACCGTAGGTGGAACTATAATGATATTATAAGGGATTAAGGAGTTCGACTAAGGAATTAAAAGGAGATGATATGGTACGTATACAAGGCTAACGAGTACAAGAAGGGATAATATAAAATAGCACCAGAGAACCAAGCAAGGAAAGGTGTCGTATCTAAACAAGAGAGTTTGTCTACTAGTAGAGAAATAAAGAGCCAGTAAAAAGGATACGACAACTGGGGGTGCTTACAAATCAGCAGGGAGCCGTAGCAATCGTGAGTCAAGACCAACTTAATGGGAACAGGATGATAACTGGATATTAGTTGACCATTGGTTACATACATAAGAACATAAGGCTATGAAACTTATGGACGAGTTTGACAAAGAGTTAGGGGAATATGAAAGAAGACCGACGAGCTCATATTATAAGGGTATGAAGATCAGGGTCTAAGGGAGGAAAACCATTTCAAGAAATCAATGACAACATTGTAAGCTCGAAAGCTACAACATTCGAGGATGAATATTTTAAAGGGGGAAGGATGTTACACCCCGTACTTTCGGAGATGCACTTATCAAGTTTGAACATAAGAATATTGAACTATGGCTAAGTAAAACAACTTTGGACTATAACGAGAAAAGCATTATTAAGTATATTTTATGAGTGAAGGATGCATATAAGAAATTCCAGAAGGTCCTATAAGGAAATGAGTGGAAGAAGTTGAGTTAGTATGACTTTGGAAGAAGATGAGCGCTACTTTGAATAACAAGAATGAGTCAACTTAAGGAAAGAATATCTTTTAGCATAAGAAGAGTTTTGAATTAAAGTAAAAGTCTAAAATGAATTTCATGAGGTATAGTTTCCAACGCAACAAACCGCTTGTCGATACGATGTCGTAGTAGAGAATTATGGACGTTACAACTCAGGCGGGCAGCATAGAAATGCGCAGCTATAGTGCGCGACACGCGTGCTATAGTCTAGAACAATATAAAAAGGGGATTTACCCCTTATTTTCATTCAACTACCTCCCCAAACCTTCCCTAACCCCCTAGAACATTCTCCCTAATCGGGCTAGGGATATAAACAGGGGAGATGCTGCCCGAATTCTGGCAGATTCTAAGAGGATTTAATTTGAAGGCTTAAGATAAGCACATGACGATAAGCTTAACAATAGTATGAATTCTCTTAAATGTAGATATACGAGCTTGGGAAGACAAGCATTAGGTAGTTAAGGAGACCGAACAGGTATGTTAAGGCTATTCCTTTCTTTCTAAAGGCATGATTATTTTCTTATGAACCTATGTGTGTTTTCCATAACATCTTTATTCCTAAAAGCTACAAGTTCATTATTATTAGAGTTTCTTATGATGCTAAAGATAAATATGGTCCATGATGATGATGATGATCCCATTCAAGAGATTCCAAAGCTTATGGTTTTGATGCTATTATGAGATTATAGAGTTTATTTCATGATTTTTTTTTATTTTATTCATTGTTGTTGATCTCAACTTATGATAATTGTTCCTTCAAGGTGAGATATAGCGATGATGATTGCTCCATAATATAAATCGGAAGTCACCGACCTTACATCACTCCGATAGAGTTGTAGGTTTTAATTGGGCTCTTATGCATGCTTTATATATATATATATATATATATATATATATATATAGTATTTTCTAACACCGTGCCTATATGGCCGGGTAGCACCTTACGGTGGGCGGCTATGGATAATGATAATAACTCTTGTGCTATATGGCCGGGTAAAGCACTAGCTACGGTGCGGCTTATGGATAATGATAATAACACCGTGCCTATATGGCCGGGCAGCACCACTAGTGGGCGGCGTGAGATGGTTACCCCGGACGCGGGAGGCCCGGACGCGGGCTAATGATTATGTTATATATGTATGAAAAATGTTTTCTTTATAAAGCTAAGCATGCATGGTATCCACCTTATGAGGCAATCAGATGTAGAAGTTATCTTTATCTAATGTTATGTTCCATATTTCTTGTTATGTTGATATTCATGCCTTACATACTCAGTGCATTATTCGTACTGATGTCCCTTCCTGGACGCCGCGTTCATGCCGCAAGTTCGTGTAGCCGAGTCGGCCGGACGATCCCGGCCCGATGGGTCTTCCCAGCTGCATTGCGGTCGGTGTGCTCCATTTGGTTCGGAGCTGCAGTCCATTTTGGTATGCTATCTTGACATGTATATATGTATGGGTATGACGAGGCCTTGTCCTGTCTTTTTCTACAGTTCGTTTTCCATAGAATTCTGTAGACAGTTGTATGTAGTTGAGATGTTATGTAGCCTTGTGGTCCCTTATTTTTGTTATACATCATATGTAGCAGCCTAGTCGGCTTGCACTGTTATCCGCAGTACGTGTGTATACATATATGTATGCTAGTTGCGAGTTCTTGTTGCATACAGGAGATAGTATAGTTCAGTTAAAGTATATATATAGGCCACCATATTGGTCAGTGATAGATGCAAGTATGAGTTTGGGGGTGCTTGGTGGGAAATTCCCCCCT
>NW_026720819.1:0-9907 GCF_029784015.1 Lycium ferocissimum
AAAAAAGGTTAAATTTTACCTTTCCCTTTCAATTTTCCCCCTCTTTAGTCAAAGTTATGGATTTGTCCAAAGGGAAGGATTTTTTTGCTCCAACAACCCTTCCATGTTGTAGAGGACCTTCCAATTACTTAGAACACCACAAGAAATTTTTTTTTTTGGATCAACTTCCATGGCCTTCCTTTCCCCTTGCCATGGCCGAATCCTCCACCCCTTTTTTCCTTTCTCTTTTCTTTCTTGTTTTCTTTCTTTTTTTCATGAAATATGAACACCCCTCTCTTTTATATATATAGCATGCATGTGGGGGGCACATGCCCCCTCTCCAAATCTCTTTTAGTTTTTTCCATTTCTTTTCTTGAATTTTCTTCAAATTTCCCAAGATAACTAACCTTTTCTTTTTTCTCTTTTTTTTTTGGGCCACAGGGCCCTTTTTTCAAGACATTTCTTGAATAATAGTGAAATGACCTTTTTCCCCCTTCGACTTTTCTCAATATTACCATTTTGTCCCTAACCTTCCGCATTATTTCCACGGCCCATTTTACGAATTTCTCTTCCTGCCCTTAGCCTTTCTCAATATTTCTACAATACCGATGTTCGTGAATAATATTTCTACCAACTCGGACATTAAAATTACTTCAGAACATGGTCTTATCCTTAATTTCTCACCTTTGTCTCGCTATGTCCGGACGTACGAAATACGGGCTATAACAGGTGTCTGCCCGGCCATATAGGCGCGGTGTAATCTCATCATCATATACTCATCATAATGCATGCATAAGAACTCAAGGACAACTATACTCTATCGGGGTGACATAAAGTCGTGAACCCCCCATTCCATTATGGAGTATTCATAAGTATTCTGTCTCACCTTGAAGGAACTAGCATTATAAGGTGAGTGTAACACAATGAACTACATCAAAGAATCAAAATTAGGATCATTAGCTTTGTAGAAACATCATATCATGGGCTTTAGAATCTTTAGACTTAGAGTCATCACCATCATTATCATACTCATAACGTATCTCTCATATTTATCTCATCAGAAGCTCTTTATGAACATTAACTTATAGTTTCTGGAACGTAAGAAAGTCATGGAGAGATGGGGGAATTCATGTCATAAGAATCATGCCTTAGGAAAGAAGGGAATAGCCTTACATACCTTTTCGTTTAGCTACTTTATCAGTTGAACGTTTTTCTCCAATAATCACATTTTTACCTTCAAGAAAGTTCGTACAAACATTAGATAATCGATAACTTAAGCATGCTTGAACTAAAGCTAGAGAAAATTAGGCGGCATCTCCTTTGTTTATACGACTTTCTCCATATCATATACCAACTCCCAAACGTCAATAACAATATCCATAATATCATACTCAATAATCTTCATCAACCATACATTATTCAATTCTCCTACTTCCATTTCAAGGGCAGCCATAACCATGGTCGTAATACAACATTACATTCATCCTCCTATAATGTTTCTCCCCTATTCTTAATATCATTTATAACATAATTATAATCACAACATATCAAGAATCATGATTCATATTAAGCTACTACTCAACATAGCATAACTCCGTATCACGACATAACTCCGTATCACAGCATAGCTCTGTATCACAGCATAGCACCATAACACCATAACACAGCATAACACCATAACACAGCATAACACCATAACGTATATATACCATACCGGCCCTTTAGTGGGGGACGCGGTGACAATGCAAGATTATTTGTGCATGATAACATACCGCCTTGACTCGGTGAAAGATGTAACAAGCTTGTATGCACGAGTAGAATAGTGGGTAACCATATGCATATAAATCATCTTTTGAGACTCAATAGATAAGTAGACTAATCGACGCTCGAGTATCGGTGACGGTAGTCATACTCAAGACTCTTTGAACATCATTATGAACTATATCAAAATAAAGCCTCAGGGATCATAGACATGTATCAAATTAATACGAAATAGCTTATGAAAGTTATGGTCATTAGTCATTATGAAGTCTTTCAAGAATAGGAACTTTTACGCGTCGTTTACTATCCAATTATATAGAAACTCGAGGCGTAGCTCGTATATTAAGAATTCTAACATCAAGAAGTGAATAAGAATCATAAACATGCTCGGAACTTATGAATAGAGTTACCCCAAAGCTTATATCGTATCTTACTTACATCTAGGACATACCAAAGAAAAAAGAAGGGATAGGCTTTACATACCTTTAGCGTTTACTCGCAATACGAAACACGTATCTGTTTGCCTAACGGTACCTCAACCTATATTAAGACATCAAGAACTACGGTTAAGCTACGGGAATTCAAAACGTATTCCAATATTAGTAACTCCTTTCTACATAATTGAACGACGTCTCCTTATTTTCAAACCAACCACATACAACCATGCCAATATCAATAATCATATGTTCGAATATCAACCTGAGACTATTCAAACAAGACTCGAGAACACTCCGAACAGCCCGCACAATATTCTAAACAGCCCACATTCATAACATTCATAACATTCGATAACAATCCACATACGGCTACTACATATTCAAGTTACTATTAATGATCCATAGTCGTAACATTTTTGTCACGACCCAACCCCGTAGGCCGTGACTAGTGCCCGAGCTGGGTACTCATACACATTCATTAATCAGAATCGGCATACAAATACTTACACATATACAACGATCGTACGTAATCTCCAAATTGTCGCATGGACAAGCATATATATCACAGAAGCCAACAAGGCTATCATAAAGCATAGCGTCCCAAAATATATACAAACGCGAGCCGACAAGGCCGCAGCGGCGAATGGGACCGCCCAAAACATAACACATACGAACACATCTGAACAGTAATGTACACAACCCACATATATGTCTACAGACCTCTAAGAATAACAACAGAATCATATGACGGGACAGGGCCCCGCCGTACCCATGAATAGACATATGCATATACAACGGAAGAGTATGTACCAAAATATAGGCTCCGGAACAAGGGAGCGCTCCAAATAGCAGAATAGGTGTCCTAAGCTGGCGGATCACCGAAATGGGCGTCTGTACCTGCGGGCATGAAACGCAGCCCCCGAAGAAAGGGGGTCAGTACGGAGTATGCAAAGCATCTACCTCATTCTGTTCATCCATGTTTATTCTTATCATACCAGTCATTTTCTATCACTCATTCTACCTCGTTACTCATCTTTCTATAACTTGGTCTTTTACAGTTCCGTCACTTACAGTACTCGTGTCCTCGGCTACACATGTCATGACCTATTACTACACTGTTATCTCGCTTTCTTCTTATTTCCTTCTTTTCAATTAACTCCTTCTTTTCTGGTGCTCGCTATCATTTCCGTTATCACATAATCTTTATTCTGAACTTTCCCTAGAGAAGAACCTTATAAATCTTTCTTATTCGTTCTATAGCTCGCTTGTATACTTTAGTCACATAGGTCACGTCATATTCTTTAGTCACTTCCTCACTAGGCTTTACTTATTTTCATAACAATCTTCATTATATTCACATTATCTCATGTTCGTAACCAATCCCATAGTATAACACTTCTTAACCTTATTCACGTTTCTTACTATGGGTTAATTACACTCGGTGGAGTAAGCGTACTTAGCCTTTTACCCCTTCTGGTCAATCCTATCCTCAATGTCCCACAAGCTGTCTTATTAGTACATTCCTATCCGTCATAATTCTTCTTCCTCTGTACTCTTGTCTTAATCATACTATTACTTCTCTTAACAATAAACTCGTCATAATTTATCCCTGCTTATCAATTCAGTCGGTACCTTAATATAACACTCTATCAAGATTTGCCAGCCTTTTCTAAATTCTTTTTACCATATCGATATCGACCTCCTAAATTCTATTATCATCAATTCAGCAGTTAACTTATTTCTCGAGGTCAGCCATACTCGTAGCTTAGTCAAATCTTATCATTACTGTGGACACGACCTTTCAAGACATATTACAAACCTATATCTCATTCTCTTTTTATTTCTAGAAAAATTTTGACGAGTTTCCCTCGTATTTCTTACTATCTCAAAACCGCACGCAGAAATACCAACAATGCCTCACGGGGCCAACATATATATATATATATATATATATATATATATATATATATATATATATATATATATATCATGTCATATCACAGCCACACAGGGCTCCCAATATCAACAACAGTATGAAAATGATGAACATACCTCGTATGCCCAACTCAAACTGCACCTGTTACACTTTCTTGTTTACTTTTCCCTTTCAATCTTCAACTTTACATTTCAATCGCACCTCAATACCTTACCTAACATATACCTTTCGTACCTTTACTTACCTGCGTGCTTTGTAACTTTCAATATCGTCAGTCGCCTTCTTCTGTCAATGTCGTTCTTCTGCGGAAATCAAAGGTTAGTATAAGGAATTTCATTTCCTATGGCTTGGCTCTATCGCACGATCTTGGATATGAAAGAAAGGTAACATCCTAAATGTCCTGTAGCTTCCTGTTTATAGATGTGGTGCACAGCACACCGATAAACAAGACTCTACTAGACACGATCTGTAGACACTCCGAGGATGAACTGCTCTGATACCACTTTTATCATGACCCAACCCCGTAGGCCGGGACTAGTGCCCGAGCTGGACACTCGTATACACCTGATAACTATAATCGTCCACCACTAGCACAATAAAGAACTTTTATATAGAAAGGCATGATGTCTTCTCAAAACTGTGACGTGTATATATACATATCACAACAACCTGTCTCCTGAGGAGTTACAACTTTCAACAGATAACATCGTATATAAGCCGGCAAGGCTATCACAATATAGGGGAACGTCCCAGCCATACACGAGCCGACAAGGCTGTCTTAACACGTAGCTTCCAAAACATGTATATATTATATATATATATATATATCTACGCAAGCCGACAAGGCTGCCACTACGAATGGGAACGTCCCAAAACATAAGTCATACGTTTACGAACCGAACAACAAATATATACAACCCACACATATGTCTACAGACCTGTAAGAGTATCAACAATAACATAGGACGAGACAGGGCCCCGCCGTACCCCTGAATGAACACATATATAAAACGAAAGGATCTATACCCAAAAAGCTAGGCTCCGGGACAATAGAGCACTCCAAGTCAGCTGAACAGAAATCCTAAGCTGGTGGATCACCAAAGCAAGAATTAGTACCTGCGGGCATGAAACGCAGCCCCCCGAAGAAAGAGGGTCAGTACGAAATATGTACTGAGTATATAAAGCATTAAATACAGTAAACAGGATTATAACCGAAATAAGAAGTACAGAAAACGAGTACAATAACCAAAATACCAAAATGCTTGCTTTTGAACACAAATCATGCATGTCAATATCATATATCATATCCGGCCCATTATAGGACTCGGTGACAATGGTCGCCACCCGGTCTTTGGCGCCATAACACAGCATACTCCAGAACATAGCTTAACTCCGTATCACGACATAACTCCGTATCACAGCATAGCTCCGTATCACAGCATAGCACCATAACACAGCATAACACCATAACACCATAACGTATATATACCGTACCGGCCCATTAGTGAGGGACGCGGTGAACAGTGCAGTGAAACTGTGCACGATAATATACCCGGCTTGGGACTCGGTGAAAGATGTAACAACTGTATACACGAGCAGAGTAGTGAGTAACCATATGCATATAAATCATCTTTTGAGACTCAATAGATAAGTAGACTAATCAACGCTCGAGTATCAGGACGGTAGTCATACTCAGTACTCTTTGAACATCATTATGAACTATATCAAAATAAAGCCTCAGGGATCATAGACATGTATCAAATTAATACAAAACAACTTATGAAAGTTATGGTCATTAGTCATTATGAAGTCTTTCAAGAATAGGAACTTTTACGCGTCGTTTACTATCCAATCATATAGAAACTCGAGGGCAGTAGCTCGACTATATTAAGAATTCTAACATCAAGAAGTGAATAAGAATCATAAACATGCTCGGAACTTATGAATAGAGTTACCCCAAAGCTTATATCGTATCTTACTTACATCTAGGACATGCCAAAAGAAAGAAGGGATAGGCTTTACATACCTTTAGCGTTTACTCGCAATACAACACGTATACGCTGCCTAACGGTACCTCAACCTATATTAAGACGTCAAGAACTACGGTTAAGCTACGGGGAATTCAAAACGTATTCCAATATTAGTAACTCCTTTCTACATAATTAGACGACGTCTCCCTTATTTTCAAACCAACCACATACAACCATGCCAACATCAATAATCATATGTTCGAATATCAACCTGAGACTATTCAAACAAGACTCGAGAACACTCCGGACAGCCCGCACAATATTCCAAACAGCCCACATTCATAATATTCGATAACAATCCGCATACGGCTACTACATATTCAAGTTACTATTAATGATCCATAGTCGTAACATTTTCATCTAAACATCCTTACAACAGCCCAACCAACACACAACACAATATATAATCTTCCAAGCTCAACAAGAACAACAACAACACATAAAATTCTCACAACTCAGTCCATAACAATTCCAAATCCATTTCAATCCACGATTTCACAAAATATCAATTTCATGTATTTTCTTACTTCCGACTTCGTACAATTCAATTTTTATAATTTCATTACAACTTTATTAACACAACTACACCATAATATAGGAAAATCTTACCACAATTTTCTCGGAGGAATTTATACTCTTAATTACTCCAATTTCGCAATTTCTTCTTCCCCGATTCAATATCCAATGTTGCTATCACCTCCTTGAACTTGTAAATCACCTTGGAATTAAATCAAAGCAGAAAATTTTTTTTTTTTAAAAAACAGCCACGGCTGGCCGTGAACGATATGAGGCCATGGTGCTCCCTTTCTCTCTCTATAACTCACAAATTGATGAAGATGAAATGAATACATAGTTGATTCATTAGTCATCCATATTATTTATATATGCTGCCCATGGAAGTGTTATATCCCGTATTTTTAAACATCGGGACATTCTAAAGCAAATTGCGACAAGTTAAGGACAAGACTATTTTGGGATACGAGGCAGAGACTTTTAACCTCCGATTTTGTTTTAATGCACAAGTTGCCTATAAATTTTATTTAGTATAGAAATATTAATGGAGATTAGGGATTAATTAACCATGATTAGATTATTAAAGTGGGATTAAGACTTAATTATTTCATTAACCAAGTCAAAGTTGGTCGTGTGGGTCCCACCCATGGCTTGGCCACATTTGATTGGCTCAAGCCATGAGTGGGACATGTGTCCAACACCTAGGCACCATCTAAAAGAAAATTTGATGACCAATCACACCATTTTCATATTCACAAAACAAGAGAAGTTAGAGAGAGAGAGAACCTCTCGGCCATGGCTGGCCGAGAATAACCTTGCAAAAACCTTGATCAAATTTAATTTTCTTCAAGCAATTCAACTCCTTAGAAGTTTTATATTAACGTGGAGTTGATTTTAGAGCAACAAGAACAAGAATAAATTCAAGGCACAAGTTGGAGCCAAGTTGGAAAGCCAAGTATTAAAGGTAAGGTTTAATCTCCTTTTGCATGTGTTGTGGATGGTTTGAATGTGTTATAGTATGTAGAAATGAATAGAAATCATGGAATTATGTATGTAGATGTTGAGGCCGTGTAGGGGCTGTTCGTGTAGGGAAATGGTGGATTGATTTACTTGATATTTTGGTTGTTGTTGTTATGGATTTTGTGATGAAAATGAAAGTAGTTGATGGTTCAAATTGGAGTTGAAATCGTTGTGGGCTGTTGTAGAAGATAGTATGTTGTTAATATAGTTTCTTATGTTTATATGGATCATATTGTAACGTATGGATTGTTGGTATAGTTCATGAATTGAAAGGAAAGAATGTGTTGTTGTTGTTCTTGTTGAGTTGCACGATTGCGGGTTGTAGCGTATGTTGAATAGGCTGTTTTGAATATTGCGCGGGTTGTCCGAAGTGTCCTCAAGTGTTGTTTGAATAGTCTCGGGTTAGCACTTGAACGCATGATCATTGGTGTTGGCTTGATTGTATGTGGTTGATTTGAATGTAAAGGAAATGTCGTCAAATTATTTAGAAAGGAGTTACTAACGTTAGAATGCGTTTTGAATTCCCTCGTAGCCTAATCATAGTTCTTGATATCTTAATATAGGTTAGAGTACTATTGGGCAGCGTATACGCGTGTGTTGCGAGTAAACGCTAAAGGTATGTAAAGCTTACCCTTTCTTTCTTTTGGCATGTCCTAGATGTAAGTATGATATGATATGAGCTTTGGGGAAATTCTATTCGCAAATTCCGAGTATGATTTATGATTCTTATTGTCACGACCCAACCCCGTAGGCCATGACTAGTGCCCGAGCTGGGCACTCGTACACACCCATAACCCGAATCGGCATACAGATGACTCATGTATATATAAAGATCAGACGTCGTCTCAAACCGTCGCATATAAACATACATGCCGCACAGAAGCCGGCAAGGCTATCATAATATACACAACATGTCAAAACATATATACATACGGCGATAGATTTAAGGATGCCACGGCGAGTGGGACCGCCCAAAACATAAATCACACAGACATAGCCGAACAGTAACTATTCACAACCCACACACATGTCTACAGACCTCTAGGAGTAATCACAGAACCATATGACGGGACAGGGCCCCGCCGTACCCCTGAATAATCACACATATATACAACAAAGGAATCTGTACCAAAATATGGGCTCCGGACAAGGGAGCGCTTCAAGACAGCAGAATGGATGTCCTAAACTGGCGGATCACCAAAACGATCGTCTGTACCTGCGGGCATGAAACGCAGCCCCCGAAGAAAGGGGGTCAGTACGAAATATGTACTGAGTATGTAAAGCATGAAATACAGAAAACGGGGTCATAACCGAAGTAAGGAGTACAGAAAGTGAGCATAATAACCAGAATACCAAAGTGCTTGCATTTGGAGTACAAATCATGCATAAGAGGTACAGAAAACAAATATAATAATCAGAATGCCAAAATGCTTACTCTTGAAATACAAATCATGCATATCAATGTCATGTATCATATCCGGCCCATTATGGGACTCGGCGGATGGAACATGGTCGCCACCCCGTCTTTGGCACCATAACACATCATACTTCGAAATATTGCATAACTCCGTAACACATCATACTCCAGAACACATCATACTTCGAAACACATCATACTTCGTAACACATCATACTTCGGAACACATCATACTTCGAAACACATCATACTTCGGAACACATCATACTTCGAAACACATCATACTTCGTAGCACATCATACTTCGGAACACATCATACTTCGGAATATGGCATAGTGAGCACGATGACATAACCGGCCCGGGACTCGGCGAAAGATGTAATAACAGTATGCACGAGCAGAGTAGTGAGAAACTATATGCAGTTAGAACTATACAAAGGAAATTCTCGAGGACCACGGACAAGTATGCAAATAAATCATCATTTCAAACTCAACAGATAAGTAGACTAACCAACACTCGGGGGTCGGGGTGATAGCCATATTAAGTTCTTTCAAAAGTCGTTAGAACTATACAAAGGAAATTCTCGAGGACCACGGACAAGTATCAAACTAATCCGAGCCCGCCTATGAAAGTTAGAGACATTATTCGTTATAGAACCTTCTACGAACATATCGAAGCGATCCGAGCCCTTCTATGAAAGTTAGGGACAATATTCATCATAGACTCCTTTAGGAACAAAAGCTTTTATGCCACATTTATTTTCCAATCATACAAAAGATACAAGAACCATAGTGCGACTATGTTAAGAATGCTA
>NW_026720820.1:0-11057 GCF_029784015.1 Lycium ferocissimum
CCGGAAAAAAAAGAGGGCGTTTTTCCCCCAATATTGAGCCCCAGTTGCCTACCTCTCTATTTTCAAAAGCCCTGCTAAACATACCCCCAAACCAAGCAGGCGGGCAGACATCAGAGCAGCGGGAGAATGGAGATTGAAATTCCTTTTTTTTATATAAAAGGGGGTGGCATGGGGGCCAAAACCCCATTTTTGGGAATAAGAGCAGTGGCATTTTGGGGAAATAGGTTTTGGGGAAAGGGGACTGATTGAACTAAGGAACTGAACTAATGGACGAGGAGGAATAATAAGTAAATTTTGGGGCCGGAATCGAAAGGGGGGAAAACCCCCATGATCGGCAAAAGGAAAAACCCCCAAAACAAGATTCACCGTTCTTCAGTCCTCAGTAGACAAAGGGGGAGGCCCCACGGGATAGATTCAGACCCTGAACGGGGCTTTTTTTTCCGGGCCTATACGCTGACTCTGAATCAAAAGATTTACCCCCGGCCCCCAAAAACATACTCATTTATAGTAACAATCGATTAAATTTTTTGGTTGCCTTATTCCCACGAATTCCACCAGTGTGTAATACATCCAACATTCTCAATATTAAAGCTTTTTTGGCGGGAGAGCAAGATTTTGGGGGAAACCCCCCCGGAAAAGGGAAAAGACCTGTTTTTAGTCAAATAGGTTTCCCTAATAAGAAATTAGCCACCCAATTTATGCAATGACTTTTTTTTGTCTAAAGTTACCTTTTTTCTTCCCTCTAATAGTTTCCCCCAAGAGAAAGGGATCAAACCCAAGTTGTAGTTTTTCGTAAATCCAATTTTGCCCATTCACCATCCTTTCGGGGAAAAGATTTTTGAATAACAGGCGTCGAATAGTCTTATAAAGCCCCTTTCCGCGGTACCCCCAGTAAGAAAGCCCCTTATTTTCCTGAAGGATTTTCATTTGGGCAAGCAAGTTTTTGGGAGATTTTTTTTTGATTTTGCTGCAATAGGGGGAGATTTCCAGGACTATTTTTAAAAGATTTAGAAACACAAAGGGTTTACATAAGAAAAAGTTCACGAGAGAAAAGAGATTAGACTAAATCATTGCAATAGTAGCGGTTTTAGAGCCCCCGGCCCTTTTTTACCTTTTTTTCCCAGCCGAGCTGCCCTTTTCAACCCTTTGGGGCGCTTATTTCCCGCTAGAACTCACACAGGCCCAAAAATAAATGAGAAGTGGTTTGTCTAATTTCCCCAGCGCACAGAGCAAGAGTGCTAAAACCCTCCAGAAGAAGGGAAAAAGGCTAACGATCGGGCCCCGGGTAAGGGTGCCTCCCTCTTTCCAAGCTAGCCCCCGATGCAACCCCCCACCGAAAGGGTTTGGGGGGTATCATAGGAAGAAGGGAAACCAATGTAAAAATCAATCCCTAAGAGGTTGGAAAAAAGGGCTGTTGCTTGCCCGATAGGGGGAAAGGGGTTGACCCAAGGCAAAGGGTTTTCTTATCCCACTCTAGTGCTGGGAGAAGCCCCCTTTTTGAGTAGTCTCATAGGTCAGACCGGTTCCAACCATTCTTGCTAAGGCTCCTAGCGAAAGATCAAACTTAAGAAGTAAGAAAAATCTCTTGTCTTAGACTTAGATAGCAGTTGCAAGTTTAAAGACCAGCAGCGAGGGGAAGACTTTTGTAGAGAAGTTTAGACAGGTTGACTCCTTTTTTTGGTTGGTACCAATAGACTTTGGGCGCTAAAAAGACACCCTTCTCTATTTCGTCTTCTAGCTTCAATTTCCCTATCTCAAAAGGAGAAACAACATCACCGTGGGAGAGGATGCGACACCACAACGGAGTCTGTGTCCGGTAGTAAGCATCCTCTCCTTTTTAGATATAGGGATAAAGGTAATCCAGCAAGCAGTTACGCCCAAACTGGAAAAAAAGGGGGGAATTTAAAAAAAAAGGGAAAATTTAAAATTTCCCCTTTGGTTTTCCCCCCCCGGGGTTTTTTAAACCCCCCCCAAACCCCCCCTGGGGAAAAAAAAAATTAAAAAGGGGGGCCAAAAATTTCCCCCAAAAAAAAAAAAATTTTTTTTTCCCAAAAAGGAAAACAAGGGTTTTTTTGGTAAAAAGCCTTTCCTTTTGGGGGGGGAAAAATTAAAAAAAAACCCCCTTTTTAAAAAGGAAAAAAGGGAAAAAAATTTTTGGGTTTTTTTTTTTTGGGGGTTTTTTAAAAAAAATTTTTTTTTCCCCTTTTTTTTTAAAAAAAAAATTAAAATTAAAATTTTTTAAAAGGGGCCCCCCCGGGGGAAAAAAACCCAAAAAAAATTTGGGGGGCCCCAAGGGTTTTTAAAAAAAAAGGGGGTTTTTTTTTTTGGGGAATTTTTTTTTGGGGGGGGTTTTCCCAAAAAAAACCCCCGGGGGTTTTAGGGTTTTTTTTTTCAAAGGGGGAAAAAAACCGGGGGAAAAAAAAAAAGGGTTTTTTTTAAAAAAAAAATAAAAGGGGTTTTGGGGGATTTTTCCCCAAATGGGGCCCTTTTTTTTGGGGTTTTCCCCCGGGGGGGAAATTTTAAAACCCCCAAAAAAAAGGGGCCCCAAGGGAATTTTAAGGGTTTTTAAAAAAAAAAAAAACCTTTTTTGGGGGGAAAAAAAAGGGGGGGGAAAATTTTTTAAAATTTTTTCCCTTTTTTAAAAAACCCCCCCTTTTTTTTTGGGGGGCCCAAAAATTTTAAAAGGGTTTCCCCCCCTTTTTTGGGAAAAAAAAAAAAAACCCTTTTTTTCCCCCCGGGGGGGAAAAAATTTTTTTTTTCCCCAAAAAAAATTTTTTTAAAATTGGGGAAAAAGGGGTTTAAACCCCGGGAAAACCCGGGGGCCGGTTTTCCCCAAAAAAAACCCCTTCCCCCCTAACCTTTCCCCCCAAAAGGCCCCCGGGGGGGTTTTTTTTTCCAAAAAAATTTTTTTTTTTTTTTAAATTTAAAGGGGGGGGCCCCTTTTTTTCCCCCCAAAAAAAAAATTTTTTAAACCCCAAAATTTTTTTTTTTAAAAAAAAAAAACCCCCAAAAAATTTTTCCAAATTTTTTTTAAAAACCCTTTTTTTTTTAACAAAAGGGGGGGGGCCCTTTAAAAAAAACCCCCCCGGGGGGGAAATTTTTTTTTCCCCAAAAAAAGCCAAAATTTTTAAAAGAATTTTTCCCCAAAAAAGGGGAAACCCAAAGTTTTTATTTTTCCGAAGGGGGGGTTTTGAAAATTTTTTCCTTTTTCCCCCCCCCCGGGGGAAGGGGTTTTTTTTTCCCCCCCCTTTTTAAATTTGGGTTTTTTTAGGGGGCCCCCTTTTTTTTTTGGGGGGAAAAAAAAAGGGCCCCCTTTTAAAAAAGGGGAAAAAAACCCCCCAAAATTTTTTTTTTTTTCCCCCCCCAAAAAAAGGGGAAACCTTTTTTTGGGGTTTTTCCCCCCCCCCCAAAAAAAAAAAAAATTTTTTTTTTCCCCCTTTTTTTTTACCCCCGGGGGGGCCCCCAAAAATTTAAAAAAAAAATTTTTTCCCTTTTTGGGGAGAATAAAACCATATCGAGGTCCTGATCAGTATGACTTTGGTATGATGTCCTTCGAACGGATTCACGTGAGAACATCGCGCCACCATACGAACATGGTATATAGGAGAAATATGAGCCCAACCGAGAAGTGTTGCACCCCCTTGAAATGAGTGCATGTACATCACACCTCCCACGGTTGTTGCCAAAGCTCCGAGTGAACCCGAACAGGCCACAGACTTGATCTACCAAATGATAAGAATGCCTTGAGATTCAAATCATAAACCACTTTGCCTCGGTTCCTATGTAAACCCCCCCCTTCACCCCCACCCCTAAAGTAGTGGAAGTAAAGAAGGGCTCTTTTGGGGTCACATTTTCTTTCTATCTGACAGGACAAACAAAGAAATAGGAAGGATGGTTCTTTCATTCCATTGATAGAAGTCTAACTAGAAAAAGACTCTCCCTATTACTTTGGAGAGAAGAGAAGCAAGCGCCGCAAAGGGTTGACAGGGCAGCACGGCTGGTAAAAAAGGACCTTACCGAAGCGGGAGGCTCGTAGACGCTACTAGTGCAATGACTAGTCTAATCTCTCTTTTCTCTTTCGGAACTTTTTCTTATGTAACCCGGTGTGTTATCTAAGTCTTTTAACTAGTCCAATGGAAATCCTCATTGCAGCAAAGTCAAAAAAAGGGTACTCGCGCTGCATTCTTGCCTAAAATGAAAATCCTTACTTAGCCGAAGTGGCTGGACTTTCTTACTGGAGCATACATAACGGACAAGGACTAAAAAGACTATTCGACGCCTGAATTCAAGAATCTTTCCTCAGAATGGATGATGAATGGAAGCGAGATTGGATTGACGTATAGAAACTACAACTACAGATTTGATCCCTTTCTCTTAGGGAATTAATTGACTAGACGAGGGAGATATAAAGGTAACGTTGAGCTACGAAAAAGAAAGTCATTGCATAAGTAATGAATGAGCTAATTTCTTATTAGAAGCTTATTTGACTAGACATGTCTCCTTTACTGGGGGGATCCCAGAGAAGTCTTGCTCTGGCTTGCCAAAAGCGTTTAATATTGAGAATGTTGGATTTCTGGCACACTGGTGGAATTGCGTAAGTAATAAGGCTTTTAACTAGCTTAGTGAATCGATTGTTACTAGTAAATAGAGTATGTTTTTGTTGGCAGTGAGTAAATCTTTGATTCAGAGTCATATAGGCCGACAAAAATGCTTTCCGTTCAGAAATCTGAATCCTATCTGTGGGGTCTGCTCCCTTCTTGTTCTACGTGAGGACTGAAGAACCAGTTGAATCTTGTTTTAGGGTTTATGCCCATTGCCGATCATTGTCAGTATAGGCTTTAAAGAGGATTCATGACCAAGAATTGACTTATTATTCCCTCCTCGTCCATTAGTTCAGTTCCTTGAGTTCAATCAGCCCTTCCTCAAAACCTATTTCCGCAAGTGCCACTGCTCTTATTGAACAATATGGGATTGTTGGTTTTGACCAACCCCTTTCATATAAAAAAGATGCACAAACGATTCTACAGCTGCTCTGATGTCTCGCCTGCCTGCTTGGTATATAGGGCTATAAGTGAGCACGAACCCTTGAAAATAGAGAGAGGAAGCTAGAGCTCAATATTGGAAGAGCGCCTCTCTTTTCTTCGGGAAATCGAGTTCGCCAGCTGGTTCCCTGTCCCGATATGTAACGAAAAGATTGATTGGTTTTACCGCATTCATTCATGAAAAAGCACTTGCCTCTCTCTGGTGGAAGTCTTTACCTTTTCAAACAGAAGAGAGGCTCAAGCGCAGAGGGGCTAGCACCCCTAAATTCTCTGAGATCGGCTTCGACTCCCCGACCGGTCAATCTCCTGTCATTGCTATCTCGTGCGCGAAGGGTTGCCCATGCTCCCTAATTAAGTCCATCCGGGTCTTCCTTCCATCTTTAAATGTTGGTTCAGACTCAATCGGCTGTCTCTCGATTGGCGAACGTCGAAAGAGAAGGCGGAGGAAGGAACTTGATACATTAGTCTCAGGTCAGGGACATGCTGTATTACGAGATTAGGCCGATCAGAGAATGCCAATTACAATTAATAATAAAGAGGTATCGAATCTTTGCTTTAACAACTTTCAAAGTTGCACTAGCATTAGCAGGAAGAGGAGCACTAGTAGAAAGCAAGCCTCTCTCCAGATGTCCATAAAGCTGTTATCCAAGTTATTCAATAGGAAGTCGATAAAGATTCATCCCCCTGCTCTTAGTGCTAGCTCTTTATGCCTGGCACTGAAGAAGAAGTAATCAGATGCGATTTCAACTTGCTCTTTGCATTTTCATGAATCATTGGACAATGTTTGCGACGTGAATCGAGGCTAGGTACGACCGATTTCTATTGAATTAGCCCCAATTTTTACTATCATGTTCCTTATCAGAATCGCTAGTTGTAAAATAGATCCGCAAGGGAGAAGAAGTTTGAGCTCCTCTTCTGTTGTTTTCGTTTTCACTTAAGGCGAAAAGAGATTCAACAAGGTCGGATGGGAACCGGAATCGTTTAGCATACCAAGACTCAGGATAAGTCGCAATCGCATCTAAGAATATCAGGTAGACGCATACTCAGGCAAGAAAGAAAAGTATCTTACAGAAAAGGCAGGAAGAAGAGGCCCTCGCTCTACAGGAAAGGTTAGAATCAACTACTCTTAAGGTGGAATGGACCACTATCATAGAAGAATCTTTCACATCGATTACCACTATACGGACAACAAGGCAGCAAAGCCGATGCACCTGATACGACTAAAAAGAGAGCAATGGTCCGAACTATCCCATCAGAAAATCATTGTGAGAGATCAGCAGGCAATGAAGGTCCAACCTTAATATATAGGACCATCTACCCCTGGTAGAAAAGAAGATGGAGCGGCTTTGATACCTTAGCTTTGAACCAGCTTCTTCACACTCCCTCTAAGCGCATCCATCACCAGGCCATGGCAGGAAGTAATGAAACAAGAGAGAGAAGCAGCTCAATTTCAGTTGATTGCCTTGTCCGTATAGTCAGTAATCGATGTAAGAAAGATTCTTCTATGATAAGTGGTCCATTCCACCTTAAGAAGTAGCCCATTCTATTAGGTTTCCTGTAGAGCGAGGGCCTCTTCTTCCTGCCTTTTCTGTAAGAGACTTTCTTTCTTGCCTGAGTATGGGTCTACCTGCCTTATTCTTAGATGCCTTACCCTTCCTTATCCTGAGTCTTGGTATGCTTAGATTCCGGTTCCCCAGCCGACTGTTGAATCTCTTTTTGCCTTGGTGTGCGAGACAACAGAGGGGCAGCGACGCCTTCTTCTCCCTTGCGGATCTATTACAACTAGCGATTCTGATAAACATTATTATAGAAATTGGGGCTAATTCAATAGAAATCGGTCGTACCTAGCCTCGATTCACGTCGCAAACATTGTCCAATGATTCATGAAAACATGCAAAGAGCAGAGTTGGCGCATCTGATCTTTCTTCTTCAGTGCCAGGCATAAAGAGCTAGCACTAAGAGCAGGGGATGAATCTTTATCGACTTCCTTTTGAATAACTTGGATAACATCTTTATGGACATCTGAGAGAGGCTCTTTCTACTAGTGCTCCTCCTCCTGCTAATGCTAGTGCAACTTTGAAAGTTGTTAAAGCAAAGATTCGATACCTCTTTTATTATTAATTAATAATTGGCATTCTCTGATCGGCCTAATCTCGTAATACATGGCTATGTCCCTGACCTGAGACTAATGCAATCAGTTCCTTCCTCCGCCTTCTCTTTCGACGTTCGCCAATCGGAGAGGACAGCCGATTGAGTCTGAACCAACATTTAAAGATGGAAGGAAGACCCGGATGGACTTAATTAGGAGCATGGGCAACCCTTCGCGCACGAGATAGCAATGACAGGAGATTGACCGGTCGGGGTCGAGTGATCTCAGGGGTTTAGGGGTGCTTCTCCTGCTGCGACTACCTCTCTTCTATTTGAAAGGTAAAGGCCCACCAGAGAGAGGCAAGTGCTTTCATGAATGAATGCGGTAAACCAATCAATCTTTTCGTTACATATCGGGGACAGGGAACCAGCCCAGCGAACTCGATTTCCCGAAGAAAAGAGAGGGCGCTCTTCCAATATTGAGCTCCTAGCTGCTCTACCTCTCTATTTTCAAAAGCCCTGCTCACTTATAGCCCTATAACCAAGCAGGCAGGCGAGACATCAGAGCAGCTGTAGAATGGAGATTGCAATTCCATTTTTTTATATGAAAGGGGTGGCATGTGAAACCAACAATCCCATATTGTGGAATAAGAGCAGTGGCACTTGCGGAAATAGGTTTTGAGGAAGGGACTGATTGAACTAAGGAACTGAACTAATGGACGAGGAGGAATAATAAGTCAATCTTGGTCGGAATCGAAAGCGGGGAAACTGACCACATGATCGGCAATGGGCATAAACCCTAAAACAAGATTCACTCGTTCTTCAGTCCTCACGTAGACATGAAGGGGAGGCCCCACAGATAGGATTCAGATTTCTGAACGGGAAAGCATTTTTTGTCGGCCTATACGCTGACTCTGAATCAAAGATTTACTCACTGCCAACAAAAACATACTCTATTTACTAGTAACAATCGATTCACTAAGCTAGTTAAAAGCCTTATTACTTACGCAATTCCACCAGTGTGTAATACATCCAACATTCTCAATATTAAACGCTTTTGGCAAGCCAGAGCAAGACTTCTCTGTGGGAACCCCCCGGTAAAGGAGACCTGTCTAGTCAAATAGGCTTCTAATAAGAAATTAGCTCATTCATTACTTATGCAATGACTTTCTTTTTCGTAGCGTCAACGTTACCTTTATATCTCCCTCGTCTAGTCGAGATTCCCTAAGAGAAAGGGATCAAATCTGTAGTTGTAGTTTCTATACGTCAATCCAATCTCGCTTCCATTCATCATCCATTCTGAGGAAAGATTCTTGAATAACAGGCGTCGAATAGTCTTATAAGTCCTTGTCCGTTATGTATGCTCCAGTAAGAAAGTCCCTTACTTCGGCTAGTAAGGATTTTCATTTTAGGCAAGCAAGCTGCAGCGCGAGTACCCTTTTTTTGACTTTTGCTGCAATAGAGGAGATTTCCATTGGACTAGTTAAAAGACTTAGATAACACACCGGGTTTACATAAGAAAAAGTTCACGTAGAGAAAAGAGATTAGACTAGTCATTGCACTAGTAGCGTCTACGAGCCTCCCGCTTCGGTACCATCTCCTTTTTTACCAGCCGAGCTGCCCTGTCAACCCTTTGCGGCGCTTGCTTCCTAGCTAGAACTCACACAGCGCAAACATAAATGAGAACGTCGCATAGTCTGACTCCCTAGCGCACAGAGCAAGAGTAAGCTACTTCACTCGAGAAGAAGAAATAGGCTAACGATCGGCTCAGATAAGGATGCCTCCTCTCTTTCCAAGCTAGCTCCGATGCAACTGCTATCGAATTAGCTCTTGGGGATATCATAGGTAAGAAGGAAGCCAATGCTGGAGGAAGTGAATCAATCATAAGAGGTTGTTAAAAAAGGTCTGTTGCTTGCCCGAGTAGGGGAAGGGATTGACCTAAGGCAAGGTTTACTTATCCCACTCTAGTGCTGGTAGGAAGCCTCCTTTCGAGTAGTCTCATAGGTCAGACCGGTTCCAACCATTCTTGCTAAGGCTCCTAGCGAAAGATCAAACTTAAGAGTAAGAAAAATCTCTTGTCTTAGACTTAGATAGCAGTTGCAAGTTTAAAGACCAGCAGCGAGGGGAAGACTTTTGTAGAGAAGTTTAGACAGGTTGACTCCTTTTTTGGTTGGTACCAATAGACTTTGGGCGCTAAAAAGATACCCTTCTCTATTTCGTCTTCTAGCTTCAATTTCCCTATCTCAAAAGGAGAAACAACATCGCATGGGAGAGGATGCGACACCACAACGGAGTCTGTGTCCGTGTAGTAAGCATCCTCTCTTGAGATATAGGGATAAAGGTATATCCTAGCGTAAGCAGTTATTGCTGCCGATAACTGGACCGCCGCGTTCTTCTTGTAGCGCCATTCCCCCGAGGTCGGGTTTGTATTCTTAATGTAAGCAACGAGGTTTAGATTTTGTCTAAGGGGCTCACTGTATATGAACTTCTCACACGTTTGAACCAAAACCCTGAGGCGAGCATCGTCGCAGATCTCGGTAGTAGTGCTTTCAGGGTTTATACCAAATCGACCGTAGAGAGAATTCATTAGTATCTTGTAGACGTAGTCCATCGCTACATTCCCTTCTTTCTTCGCCTCTTTCCTCTTCTCCGAGAGAGAGCTAACAAAGTCTTTAAATGGGCTTCCCTCACCCTTCTCAAAGAGGTATCCACTCATTGGGACTACAGTGTAGCCTATTTTTTTGGCATACTTGAGTTCCTCGCTAAAGTATACCCCTACAAACTTCCCTGTCGGGAAGACCAGAGTCCTATCTTCCATTCGATAGGGGAGAAAGGGCCTTTTGAAATTCTTCGTCCTCGGGCAGATCACATATGCCCGGATAAAGCCAAAGAGGCTATCTATGTCCCGCTCACGCAAATCCCCATGCCAGACAGGCCGCCCAGTGGGCATGATGTTTTCCTTCATTACAAAAGGATAAAGCGAGTTTACATCATAGTAGTGTAGCTTCTCACCTACTGGTATATACGTATCCACATGACCACCGTAGTAACCTTCTCTCAGAAACCTGTCCTCATTGGGGTTTGGGATGTAGATGGGCCATTTATCTGGTTCGTAGAACTTCTGACGAAAGAGGTATAGCGCCAATGCGCTAAGGCTAAGCTTTTTCTCTATGTCAACCTCGAGTTGATCCCAAATTCGCTTTTGCGCCTTTTGCATCACACCGCCAAGGAGAAGGACGTCCTTCCTCAAATAGTCTATCAATTCCTCCCTCATACTTTCCAGATTCTGGAGAGTCACTTTCTTATGATCAACAAACCCTTTATGCCCGAGTTCAGGGCATAGATTCTTTGAAAGTGAATCAAGCGTACCCCTTAACATATTCAACGAGTCGCGGAAACGGAATAGAACTCTCTTCCCTGATTTGACACTGATCTCGTAGATGCGGTTGTTTCGCATTATAGTTCTTACCTCACCCTTCCAATTAGACGTCAGGTGCTTTAGCAAGAAAAGCCCATCGAATCTTCCTAAGTTATGGAAGTAAATTGTTAGGGCGGGCCTAAAACCTTTAGCTATATGCTCAATTCTGGACACAAAGTCCTCAAGCACCTTACTACTCCTTTCATCAAAGGAGTTTATTGTTATGTTGTAGTCCTCGCTGAAATAGGTTTCCACCCTATTGTACTTGACAGGCTCCTTTGGGAGAACAAGCATGAGACCCGCTGCATACGGCTTATGCGTGTTCTCCTCGCCGGTTATTAATGTCTCTAGATCAGCTACAACGAAAGCTTTTCGCTCACCGTCTCTTTTTCCCTTTTTGACCGCCGTCATATAGGGGGGGGCGTAGCTACGCTTACCATGTCTGATCTCATCAGCACGGATAGGTTTTGCCTCATTTTGTGGGAAGTCCATACGGATGACCTCCTCTA
>NW_026720821.1:0-9521 GCF_029784015.1 Lycium ferocissimum
GGTGTTGTTATGTTATGATATATACATATAGATATATCCTTACAGATTATGATACCCATGAGTTATCTCTATGTTCCACCCAAAAGTAATTATAAGATGTAGGTTTAGAGGTTCTCGGTGTGTTAGCTCCAGGTGCCCGTCATAGCCCTCTAGTTGGGTCATGACAGGTATCTCTAAAGGACAAGTTTGTGCATGATAGTATATCCATATGTGCTTTACCTTACAGAATAATTTATTCTTATTTTTTACGAATGAAGCCACATGTAGGATGATGATAGCTCAGATGTCAGACCCCACAATGTAACAGGTTAAGAATTTAGCTACAACGGGTACAGAATTGATCATATATTTTTGGACAGAAAAGGGCATATGGGCAAAATATCTAGGAGTAAGAAAAGTTTGATATAACCAAAGATGTGTTTTTTTTCCGCGCTACTCATGCACATGACTAAGAAGATATGCTATACAGAGTGAGAACGAGGCGCATACGGTTTTAAATTTATAGAAATAGTTTTAGTTTGTTTAAGTTTATTTATATTAGAATCACAGATTACGAAATTAGTAAGTTTCTATAAGAAGTAGATATTACTATGAGATAAGAAGATGTGATAGTTCCCTCTTAGGTTGTGTGAGTAAGTGTTTACCCCAAAAGTGGATAGTCGTATATGATTCTGAACTGTATAGAAAGTCCAGGGTTAGGTATTCTAATTTCTTTTAAGGCAGATGAAATTTCCTTAAGTGTGACCCATGCCTATAGTTCGAAAAAGATAGTATGCGACCATAGAGGAGGTAGGTAAGGGAATGACAAGATAAGTCTCAGGGCGATAGTCTTAGAGGCACAACCAGAAGAATGATCATATGGAAATTTATTGCTTGACTTAAGGGATCCACAGGCTTAAAACGTCAGCTTTTCAACAAAGGGAGAGATGGTACGACAAGGTACCAAGGTATATCATGTGTTCCTTATATCGGTAAGTGTCGAGAAAGAAAAGTTTGGAGTAACGTTACATTTCCAATTTTGGAGCAATTCACATACTAGGTGGTATTTATGTCCAGAAGTACGCTACTCATACCTTACGTACTATATCATGCCCATGTTAGCACTTTACAGACCATATTTATGATTCAAGAATGAAGACTCCATAACGATAGTGATCTATGCAAAAGAAATGCTCTTTCATGTTTTGCACATCAGGTTGTGCTCATGTCCAAAGCTAAAACCATATTCATATCATGCGTATCTATCGTGCTTTTATACCCATGTCCATGTTTTAGCTTTTAATTACTCTTGAATATGATGATAATTTTGATGAGAATCAAGGAGAAAGTAATGTCAATGTTTAAAGACAAAATGTCCTATGCGATCTACACCTATCCCTTGAATAGAGGAGAATGCCTCAGGTAAATGTCTTATTTTGACCCCCAATGATTATGCTATCCATGTTGCCACGTACTTATACCCCAATTTATCTCATCAGGCATCCCACAGATAGCGGTATCGTAACAATGATAGTGACAGGTAATGATGAAAGTAGATCAAGGTGGATGTCCTACCCACGATTCGATGTAATTCGTGCTTATGTTCCTCTGGCTAAATGTTTTAAACCATCTCGCAGCTTGGCCCAAAGGATGCCCTTCTCTTTTCTGAAGTACCTATGCCCTGTTTATATTTAAGGTTACTTTTTACTCATGTCATAGGTTCTTGATGAATGAAGCATTAATGCCTATAATCCCTTCCTTCATGAGTCTTATTTTTTATAATGAGGGTGTCGACTTATAGTTATAAGAGTAAGCTATGTTGAACTATGTCGCATTCGTTCAGTATATCTAAGTTCTAAAGGTAATGCTTTATCCATGCCCTATGTCCTTGACTCTACAGTGAAGCCTACAAATTGTACTCCATGCAAGTCACACTTATACCTTCCCAACAATATGTGGATCAGCTCAAATGGAGCTTCGAACTAAGAGTTATGCTTGTTTAAATAATGCTAGTCCGAGCAAAATTTTCAGATTTTGGGTTACATTTTAAGCCTTTTCCTACTCAAATTGGGACTCCTCATTTTATTATTTTATGAAGTAAAAACGTCCATAACACTATTCTAAACACTAAGAGACAATTTGTTCTATCTTTATCTCCATCCCTAAAGAACCTAGGTACTCCAATCTTTCAAGAACCGCAAGAAAATCATTCTTCCAATCAAGAAAAATCAAGAAACCGTCGCAGTTTGGTTTGATAATCTAGTTTCCTAAGGTTTCCTCCAAGGTAAATCTTTCAATCAAGAACCTTTTTATTCTACAAAATTACATCATTTCTAAACACTAGAATAAATTAATCCACCCCGGCACCCTGTAAAATCAAAAGTCATAAAGAGTTAGAGATAGCCCTAGTATTTTCTGTAGATGTTCACTCCGACCCGTCATATTAAATTAGAGTTGCGGAATAATCTAACCATTAGATAGAGCCCAAATTTTATTTGAGTGTTCTTAACATATAAGTATTAAATCTGAACGGTGGAGATTTGATTTGGAAGTCCGGAGAAGTGCCATTTGAGCTATGAACAGTAGCTACGAAAATCGGTAATCATTCTCAAGTGATTCAAGGTAGGGTTTTGGGTGATATTCGCCAGAAAAGCAAGCTAGTTTGTTGGCTTGGAGAGTTTACACGTATGTAAGGTTTGTATCTACATGTCGAAACATCATTGTTCTTCCCCAGGTCATGTTCTTCAATGATAATACGAAAGTTTACCAAAACTAAGGTTCTAGACATGTTCATGATAATCCTAAGTACATGTGCCACGATATACAATTTTTGTATGATTGATTTGCTATTGCTTTCTTAATATTCTATTCTGGTTATTGAGAATCTGTCCATAATCTATGAACACCCATACTTTACTTTCTATGGGTTCCTAAATGCAAGATATGAACTTTTATGTTTATTTTCATGAAATTATGTGTCTCCATGTTTTTGTACATGTTATACTATGTGTTTATCTTCATGTTTTAATACAATCACGAACCACGTTTACATTCAGGATTATACAATTCGTGGGCTACTAAGCAAAATATATTCATGTTCATATTTTGGGAGTTGCACATATTACCGAGAAGGCTCAAACAGCCTGAAACTACATATGCCAGCATAGGATAAGGATCACTCCGCCTAGTTATGATGATACCTTCATGTTTACCCAATGCGGGTTATTGGATCCTGTCACGACCCAATTTGGCGCGGGCACTTACCTTTCGTACCTCGGTAAGCGAACCCTCATCACAATGATAATAAAGGCATAAACAAATAACTAAATCAATTAAGTGGAAGAGAATAATCACGTAAGTCTTATGATAATAAAATAGAAAATGTGCTGAAATAAGGAAATACACCCAGGTTCCAGTCTAAGCCATACAAGAGCATCTAGAATTCGAAATATACAAGTCTGGAAATATAATAAAACATCAAATCTGTATATGTCTCAGAATGGAAAAGTAAGACATAAATAAGGAGGAGTCTTAAAGTCAGTGGACATTTCATGTTCACCCTGTCGACTTGAAGCAGTCCTGATAGCAACTATCAGCCATGGGAGACAGAAGAAGACCCAACCTGGAACTGTGCACTCATAAAAGAATGCAGCTAGTGCAGGTCAGTACTACCACAGCACTGGTAGGTATCATAGGCCTACTAAGTATAACTAACATAATCCAGACAATAAAGCACGATAGGAAGATAAATCAACAAGTATAAGTCAACACAATCAGAACTAAGTACACATCATCGCCTAGGTAGAGCAGCAAAACCCAAATGTGCCAAGTCTCAATATGTCCAATCCGAAACCAACATCATAAGTAAAACACCAGATCATCACAATATAAGCCATGATGCAATGCAATGCAATAATGTATGAATGCAAATGCAATGCCATGCAATGTGGTATACACATGTACTCCGGACAGAATACATCCACGTCTCGATAGCACAACCCAAGGTGACTCGTGAAGTCTAAGTGTTACTGGTCCCGGATCTTTAGCCAATAGACATACGAGACTCCGAATCTTTGCCCACGGAGGATTTTGATCAGCACCACCCTGGGGGACCTGCGGGGTCCATGCACTCAGTCAATCCACGATTTCGGGAAAAACATCGAATATCGAACTCTCATATCACTTTCATCTAAACCGAGCCCAGCTCATCACAGTGTTTCATCAAATATCAACAATGTATCAACAATAGATAATGAAGGATAAGAATGCGTGCAATGTATGTGTCAACATCAATAATAAATCAATATCACAAGCACCAAACATGGGTACACCAACAATATCATGAAAGACTACACAAGTCATATAGAACTATACCCTCGTATCAACATCAACAGGAAAGGTAATACAATATCAAAACACGATGGAACAACATTCCCCAATATCTGCTATCAACACGTGGCGTCAAGCTAATAATGATAGAACAATCAAGTCACAACACAATAGGGTGGCTAACCTCAATCGCACAACAGGGCCCATCTGAACACAATATCCAACCCAACTTCATACCCGAAGGTTTACATATTGTTTCCGACAATATCATCTAAATAAATGCTTCGCTGCATGAAGTCTCGCCAAGGTTAAGCTATAACCTACGTAGATGGCCGAATAACAACACACCAACAATCACTTCTTAGCCTTGCCCTTCCGCTGAGCCTCAAGATCAAGAAAGTCTAGGCATATTTGAAATCTAGATTAGAAATCATGAAGATCAATACCTATATTGCTACCATTCAAATTAGGTCAAAACCAACCCTAAAATTTAGGGAAACGGGTCCCACAAGGTCAAAACAGAAAATTCGGGGGTAAAATATCCAATTAAACACTAGGTGATCAAAAACCCATCAACTAGTTGCTAAATTAACTCAAGGATTCATCCAATTTCGAAATCCAAGCAAAACCACACAATTTTGGGTAGAAACCCTAACTCTTAGATTCAAGAATCCAATACTACTAATGGAAGATATATGATTAACAACGTTAACTACATCATAATCTAGCATAAACCCAATCAATTTCATTATTTAAAAGCCTGAGTAGAATATCCATTAAATCCACTTTTTTATCTTCCATTATTAAGGAACTAACAAGGAAAGAAAGATTCGAAGATGATTAGGAATAAGGAATTAGTCAGGAGATTGGCAGGACTTCCACCAAGAATTTTCCCTAAGAATCTTCTAGAATAGTTCGCAAGAGCTTAATTTTTGTAATGATAATAAATGATAGACTAAGGGCTTTTAATACACACTTAATGAAAATAGCAGGCCATATACCATTACGGGGGCACCGGGACAGCCACGACGCCACCACCCCGATGTCCACTCAGACTGTCGGAACGGTGAGGCAAAAAAATAAGCTTGGCCGCCCCAGCAGCCATCACACCGCTACGGCAGTGCCGCTGGGACGATATTAGTGCCACCGTGGTGGACACCAGGTACCAGAAATCCCAATTATTTCCCAAGTCTCAACCGAAATCCCGACAAACTCCCAAGGTCATCTGCTCACAAACCACATACACAGACCCACATAAAAATAAGGTACGAACTCACTCGTGGCCTCTGAATTCCCAGCGGAGATCTCATTGACCAAGTCGACCTTGATACCTCAATTCCAATGTCCCAACCCAAGTCTCAAAATCCATCCGAGTGCATTGGAAACTGAATCAGACATACATACAAGTTCTAAATGACCATCCGAACCCCTCGAAATTGACGAATTTCTGAGAAAGGCTCGTTTACCTAAAAGTCAACTTTAAGTCAACTCTTTTTGCTTTAAGCCTAGATTTCACAAAAAGTCACCCAAATTAAATCTAACATATCGAGAATCGTGTCAACAGTCCCCTCAGGTCAGGAGTGAGCTAACCAAGCTCGGGAAAGCATCGAAAAGGGTCAAAAATGCAATTACGACCAAACAGGTCATTACATCAGATACCAATTGAATAATCTTTCGTCCTCAAGCGACAAGGATGAGAGGGCAGAAAAAAAACTGCTCAAATCCACAATAACTGAAGATATCGACCACGCATGTCGGACTTCTCCTTACAGGAAACATTCTCATTCTCATCCGAACGGTACTGCTCCAACAAAGTAACATGAAAAATCAGATGAATATTCGATAGATCTGGTGAAAACTAACTCTTGGAATAAGGGTCCAGCAATGGGTAGTCTCAAACAGGCCTAAGCACCTTAGCTCACTTACCAATCACAACTTTCTAAACTTAGCTCAAGCTCCAATTCTTATACCTCCATATTCAAATTTTCCTTGCAACTGATTCTCAAATAAATGAATCCCTTTACTCGAATTCTCTGATTGGTTAAAACTGTAACCTTGATCGCGACCAATAGGCCCCACAACAATTCCAAAACCACGCAATCATCTGAAACATAGTCACAACCATAACTCATTCTGAACCGATAAAATCCTATGATTCCACTGACTCCTTCTCCTATATCTTCTAAAGTCGTTACTCGAAATATGATTTCTTAGAAACATAAGAACACACATACCAAAATTCAAAAACCAGGACTTACTCTCGCCAGAAGGAATCCTTGATTCATGTGCGATCTCTACTCAATTCCATCGAAACTGACCTTATCGGCAGCAAACTTGGCCAATTCCAATCTTCTTAAACCTTCAAATCACAATATAGGAACCATACTACTGAATATCTCGTCGATCAAACAACTGATCGCTATAGAGACCTCTCGCACAATAGTTCCTTCTCAAATCTGTACTAGGCTCATTATATACTCTTATTCTGTCCCGAATAACTAATCTCAGAAAGTATCATCAAATCCACTAGAAAACCCTGACAAGGCTCGGTAAATCTGTCATTTCTCAAATCTGAGATGAAACGCTTCGATTCCTTAGGCATCTACCTGGAAGTGTAATCGTAGCCTTAAGCTTAACTCGAACAACGCTGACCCTGAATAAATGCACAAATCACGAATACCACAAATAGATATTAGAACTGACTTCGAATTTCAAAACCAATCACAGCCATGCCACGACTAACAAATCCTGTCTATCACCTTCCACTCCACAAGCTGAGTCCTATCCCAGTTATCAACTTAGTACCGAAGAACTATGCCTTACGATTTCAATCTTTATATTTCTCAACCTTTACCCTATACGCAAATCTGATACAAACTGAACTTTTCGATGCAAAACCTGAAGCCTCTTATATAACCATTAGACCTCTCATAGTACCACCTTGATATGCCCGTAAATTCTCTGAAAACATCTAATCTTACACTGCCGCTCGAAATCTAATGCAATTACCCCCTAAGTCTTTTAATAACCAAAAGCCCTTACCCAATCTATCTCGTCAATATTACTTGCAATCATACTGTATTACCACGAGTGGGGTCTTCACCACGAAAATATACTCCAACATCACATAATAGGTATTCCGCAATCCTTTCTGTTAAAGCACACCGACTCATTCATCGTAGAATGTTACGAACTTTACCAACGATGTACCACCATGCCACTCCTTAAAAATATCAACATGTCGGTTCACTGAATATACTTATTACTAGCTACTGATCACGAATCTTACGGAACTCTGTCATATCACTTAGTCCATCCCTATAGATTTCTGTCTTAAGTTCCCGCAACAAATATATCTAAACTGGAAAATGCAAGAAGACGACACCACAATTCATACTGACCCAAGAAATCCCCAAGTTGTACCCTTTTTCCAATCGATTCACAATCATCTATACTTTTTCTTGACTTGTCAATTCCCAATTTTCTAATCACTTTACAATCATCGATACCGTAATCAATCCTTGAATCCACTCTATTGAATACCAACCATAAATATTGCAACTCGCCGAATTAATCCTGGGGATAGGATCATACCACACACTCTGCACATTAGCGTTTCCTTAAGGCTTACAACTCTGAACTGAACACTCTCTAAATCCGACGTATCACACAACAGTATCACTAATATCCTTATGTATCCTACTTAAACGTCCTTGCCCGAATTGCTTTACTCCATACCCGAAATGTATACCAAACTTAACTCAGTTAACCCATCATCATCCATTCTATCATTCCAAGTACCCATGTTTACTAATCGCTTACTCAAATCGTTAACGTTACTAGTCCTTGAAGAATCACCTTTTACCTCTATTATCGAATCTGAATACCTCTAACCACTTGCACGACTATCCTTTTTTTATTCAATAACCCATGCTGAGTAATAACACACTAGTAGAGGGATCTAGACAATTTTACACAACGAATACAAGGTTTCCAACCTTAGTCCACCACTGACCTTTATTAGCCTATGACACAACTGAACATACCAACTCATCTATAAACTCTCAAGGCCACTCTGCACTGTACAACAACAACTAAGCTCTCACATCACTAACTTTTGTTTCCAGGATATTTTTACTACCCTCAACCTCGCAGATCCCGATCAACCTCATCAATCACTCTTTTACTGAACGTCATGATATAATGCCTCTGCAATCCAAACACAACTCATGTACCCATGTTACCTCACCTCAAGTCTGAGGAACCTCAATCTCCTGAACCCGATAGAATGATGCCTCATTGTAACCTTTTAGTTCCCGTATTCCATCTCAAATCACTCTATGACTATTAACCAACAAACACTCAAATCCACTCGATCCTCTAAACTAATCATCCCTCTGATTCAAATGAACCACAACAATATTGCGAAGTGTAGCAACCAGTAACTTCCCAAGCCATTAACTCATCGCATATGCCCATAATTGAAGTCATTTCTATTAGTCGGTTACTAGCTCCTCAGAAGCTTACAACCCAATCATGTTTACCAACCAAACGATGCTACCATAGTATTCACTTACTAACAGATTAATGCTTTAACATCAGCTAAATTATATCAAGAATAACCTTTAGCACCAGTGGCAACCTTATCCTGACAACCATGCCAGATACTAATTTTTCCCTTTCCAATCTCTCGAAAGTACTCATGTCCAAGGTATTCTATGAAGCCTCACTTTGCTATGTTATTTCCACCAAAGTCTTCCTTCATATGGTTATTGTTAACTTTCTTTCTTTATTACATGCGATCACAATACGTTGTCCACATTCGATGTCATCACTGAACTTGCACTTGTTCTCACATACCGAATTTTAATACTCTACCATTGCTAAATCGCCGACCCACCATTGGTTCACTAGTGTCACGTCACTATCATAAAGCCTTAACGAAGCTAAAGTCAAACCGATCATATCATCGAGCAACCCATTATCATTAAGCCATATATGCTCTTTATCACTTCTGAATTCAATCGCAACTCCACAAAATTGAAATCTCAGGCCATAGCAAGTGACCAAACTGGATCACGCGTCTGAATTAGGATAACATATCTCGTACCATACCACGAAACATCATAGATTAACCATTCGTGTAAGAATTTAAGGATGAATTTTTATTTTTCGAGAATGATCAAGATAAGAAGGTCCAGATACCAATTGGC
>NW_026720822.1:0-9565 GCF_029784015.1 Lycium ferocissimum
CGTGAGAACTATTTTATGTCTGTTAATACGTAGATATATTCTTATTCCACATTTTATTCTACATAACTTAAAACGTATAGTATTATTTAATATAGCTAACAATTGCCCCCTTTATTAGAAAGAGAATTTGAGAGAGTCGTCAAAAAATTGGAGAAATGAATATCATATATATTTCTTAATCCAATATGCAGCTCAACTTGGTAAATCTATAATTTTAATGTTGTCAAACAATCCAATCCTTAAAATTCGCTAGTTTCTGCCTCCAAAGATATTAGCAATCCTCTTGGGAACTCCATATAAGGGTACAACATTGGATAATCATCTTCTTTCATTGTCCACCTACACAATAGATGAATAATGTTTTATTTTAATATAAAAAGAAAAAAAATCATCAGGATTTAAAGTTAATAGGTTTAGAACTTTAGGCCAAGTTCAGTTTGCTATGTCTGAAATTATATGTTCATATATAAAGTGTACCATTTTTATTAGTTTGAATGGTAATTAAGCAAATCATAAAAGAACAAACAAACAAATGAAAATATGATTGTAAGGTGGGTGATTTGAATTATAACTCATTATTTAGTTCAAATTGACCTAAGCAAATGACGAGCGAGTTATGGTTACATTCGTTATTATTTTGACCCCTTTTAACCCACTGAAATGTATAATTCGCCCATTTAACACATCTATTAAATACCTGTAATTGAGGACGAGATGGTGTAGGAAGAAAGCTGCTTCTAATTTAGCAAGCTCCCACCCGGGACACAACCGTGATCCACCTCCGAATGGAATCACCTTCTTGCTTGTGGCCGGTTCCTGAAATTTGTTTGGAAAAATTAAAAGATATTTTCTAAAAATCTTAATGATTGTCCATTGAAATTAATATGCTTCATGGGGAAAAGAAAAAAATAGAGAAACTTACGCTCCATCTCCAAGGGTTAAACTCCGATGGATTTTCATGCAACGATGGATCAAGATGTACTGCAGACAAAATAGGAAGTACTTTCCAGCCCGCTGGAATATGATATCCTAGAATCCAGAGCACAATGATTAAAATAAAATTATATTATATATATGTGTCAAGTACAATACAAAAAATAAAAAATAAATTAAATCACATATGTGTGATGAAAAAGTTATGACAGACAAGTCTTATGACATAAATCATTAATATGGACGCAATTTATGACGGAGATGAAGATTTGTCACTAATATGTGACGAAAATAAGAATTCATCACAACGCCGTCCTAAATCCCTTTTTTTCTTTCTTTTCATGTAGCGATATATAGAATCTCCAAATGATTATACATATGAACAATATGATCTCTTTAATGATTTCTTGTTAACAAACCTTTGAAATCGACATCATTGATAGCTTCCCTGTGAACAAACTTCACCAAGTTGCCACAACGTAGAGTCTCATTTATAACCTGAATTATAATGGTAAATTTTATATATTAATAACTATAGATAATAATAGTACTCTAATATATGGCCCAATTGATTAGGTTGAATTGAAAGAGTACAAGATTTAGGAATTACCATAATGGTGAATTCCATTTGCTTATAATCTTCCCAGTTTAGAGGTTCCCACTCCTTTTTCTTTCTCCTTAATGCACGGTGTTCATCCTGATCATATGATAAGTTGTTAAACTATATATCAACAACTTCAGAAGTTGCTACTATTAATTTATATAAGTGGTAAAGTTGCCTTTACCTTCAAATTTTGAAGAGCTTGTGGTGATTGGGCAAGAAAATAGACGAGTAGGGACAATAGTCCTGAGGTTGTTTCATAACCTGCAAATAGAACGTCCCTTAAGTGTTCTTTCAATAAACTGTCATCAAAAGGGTCTACTTTGGCTGGCCCATTTAGTAGTTCCACATCTTTTCTATTTTCCCCGTCTTTTAATACTTGTTTCAAGGTTGATGAAATCCTCGTACGAGCCTGCCAGCAGAAAGAATCGTTAAAGGGGAATTCGAACCTGAAACCTCTTATTAAAGAACGTTATGTAAGAAAAAGTACCTTCATGGCCTTGGCATAGGGTGTCCAAGGAAGGTTAATAGGAATGGAGACAAAACCTTTCATGAAGGTGTGGAAATCTTCTAATAACTGCAAACCAAGTGGCTCTCCCGATTTCCATGTTAAACAAATTCATCAACATGAGATTAAAGCTAAACTACAAATACAGATTCAAATTACGTACTTAGAGCCCGTTGGGGTTCACTGATTATAAATAGTTGATAAGCATTGTGTGCTGATGAGAATTATGTGCTGATAAGCGCACCTTTAAGTGTTGAAATTAATTTTATAAATAAACAATTACGTATTTTGGATCAAAGTGTTGAATTAAACTGATAATAAGTCGTTGATGTTTTTGGTAAAAAATGTGTTGATAAATTATTTTCTACGTATAATGATCATTTGTATAGAAAATTACGAATGACAGATATAGAGGGGAAGCTAATTAGGAATTTAATTTTGAAAAAAATATTTTTGAGAATTAGAAATTCAAGGATACAAGATTAAATATCTTGGTCAAACTAAAAATTCTTATAAGCTGATATTTTCTTCGGGACGGACCTGTTTAGCTTCTTTTGACAAGAGAACAAGTGGATTTCCTCTCCATGACTTCATTAACGAGACGCACAGTTTATCAATATTACTGAGAGAATCCGGTGTGCACTTGAATTTATTGATGAGGCCAACTTCAATGTTTCGGTACTTTTTGTGAAGGTCACCAGTGACAATCATTAAAGAGTGCTTACCAAGAATGTCCCTAACTGATTTTGGATAGCAGCTTTGGAACAGCTTGCCTTCATTCTGGAGGACAAATCTACTGAGCTCTAAGTCACACGAAACAATTGTTGGAGACCCTAAAAGATAGGATTTGAATACTTCTCCATATCTGAAATACAAACAAGAAGATATATATATCTTGAGCATCGTACGTTAGAGTTACACAAAATCTAACTTATTTTTTAGTAACACGTCTAAGCCACCCAAGTTTAAACAGGTTGGCTTATGACCCATTCGTTGCCCAACCCAACAGGTTCAGATTATTGGGTCAAACCGTAAGGGGTCGTTTGGTATGCGGGATAAGGTGTGATATCTCAGGATTAAGTTTGAGATTAATTTTATATTATGTTTGGTAGAAGGTAGGATAAATTCATAGCTTCTACCAAACAAAGTATAAAATGAAGCCCAAATTTAACTCTAGAATATCCTGTCTTATCCCATCAAACTTGAGATTATTTTATCCCACCTCCCAAATAGGATAAATTAGTCCCAAGACTATAATCCCAGGATTATAATCCCGAGATAATTTAGTCCGCTTACCAAACGACCCCTAAGAACTTAAACTTCGCTCGTAACGGATCAAAATGCAATTCAAATCCACATACATACCAAATCAAATTTGGAGATCGAAGTTTGGTAAGAACTTAAAACAAATAATTTAAGGAAAATACACTGGCTTTCACATATATTTTTTTCCAAAAATCCAATTTTTTTTCTTAAAAGAAAAAAGAGGGTAGATGGGGTAATGTTGTACTATGTGATTATGTTGTGACCTGTTATTTTGGGTCATGACTCGTTATTTGGTCCATTTTGACCCAAACAAACGTTGAACAAGTTAGGTTGTTAATTTGTTTATTAATTTGACCATTTTAACCCTCCTCAAGTTTAATCCAACACCAACATTTGCTACATCTGAGCAAAATTGACAGCATAAGAGAAGTTGAAAAAAATAAATAGAAGTAAATATGAAGTACCTAGATCGATGTTCTTGCAAGAAGTTGCCAATGGAGAATGATTTATGAGGGGTAAAAAAGCCAAATGTCTCTCCAACAAAGGGCAAGCCCATAGTCCCACTAGGTAAGCCTTTAGGTTCATGATGTTTAACTAAGAAAAATTGGTGAAAGATTAAAACCAAAATTACAGTACCAAATAATAAAGCTAATGTCACTGGAAGAAACAAAATCATGATGATAAGATAGCCACGAAATTTTTAGTACTGACAATTTAGTTTAAGATCATTTACATATACTATATATAGAGAGATCATGTGAATATTGCCGATATGTATAGTAATATCTAGACCTTGAGTTAAATAACTTACCTTTTATGATCATTTCATATGATATAGTTATTTCTTTTCCTTTGTATTCCTATTATCTTAATCTACTTAATTAGTAAATAGCACTTACCACTAAATTCACTAAATCACCTCTGGATAATTAAGAAATTAATGACTTCCCTTAATTTGTAGTAGTGGAATATCCGAGAGTCATGCTTATATAATTTCCAGTTCACATTTCAGAAAATCGTTGAGAAAACCATTGAATTTTTAAAATTTTATTTTTAGACCATTGACTTTTAATTTCAATTTTCAAGAACTAGGAAAAAATGGCGCACACATGTAACAAGGGGTTTTCCTTCTACATTGCGTACTAAGATCGACAACAAGTGATGTTGGAGTCCGAGTTTCCTTAGGAGCTATTTGGACATGATTTCATCTCATGAGATGAAATCATGTTTGGACATGCAAATAAAATCATGTTTGGATATGCAATTTAGATTTATTAAGTTGCAATTTTTTTTATAAATATAGTTTGATTTCCAATAACCAAAATTTATAGTTCATAATAAAATTAATACGTACTAGAAGGCCTTTCTAAAAAATACAACATCAATTGATATTATCAATTTAACATTGGACTACTCTTTAATATATAATAATTGTAAATATATTTTCCCAACTTGGATTAATAAATCGTTAGCTGGTTGGTAAATATATCTACCAACCTATGGGTCTTTTTTTACAAAATATAAACGTATGGGTCAAATTTTACATTTATATTTTTTGAAATCAGATTTGTTCAAATCATACTTTTTTGGATGACGCCGATTTCAAGACAAGATGAAATCGCATGTCCAAACGCCTACTTAGGTGTTACTAGTTGATTTCCAATAACTAATTTATATTGATGACAGTTGACAGGTTGACATATTATCAATTTGGAATCTTAATTATATAATTGTTTTCCGGTAAAATCGTTAGCGGGAGTTAGGATTTGTTTTTACGGGATCGGTAAGTTGTATTCGACCGGACTCAAATAATAATAATAATAATAATAATAATAATAATAATAATAATAATAATAATCTGAATTAGCAATGTAAATAGGAAGCAATAATATAGCAACAATATGATTTCCAAGATTGAATATATTTCTTGGCTAGACAATGATAATACAAGAAGTGAGAACTTGGACAAAAAATGTGATGATCCCTTTCTTCTCTCTTAAGTCTTGGTTATATGGGCAAACCCTTGATAGGTCACTGCCCTAGGTGACGTCAGCCGAGTGACGCAGCTTAGACTCTGTACACAGTGGCACTCAGCTCGATGACGGCTGATGTGATGGGAGTTGTAGGAAGTGGGAGGCAGCTGTATAGATCCGTTTGAGACTCATGCAACCGCGGAAACTTCTCGCATACGCTTCTCATCCTCCGAGCATGTTTTCATCTTATATTTCGAGACCCGAAGTCTTCGGGCTCGCCGTTCCCAAATGTCCTCGGGCGTTCATACCCGCATACAGATAGTCCCCCACTTTTCAGAAGTTTTACGCTAAAGGATCCGGGAAGTGGAAGAGTCCACACCTTTCCCAAGAAACGACCCTTTGCGCGAATCAAAGCGTTATGTCTGGTCACCATACGACTTTTTGGGCGGTTACTTCATCACATATGGTCAACTTCTCCAAACGACGGTTGTGCTTTAAAGGCACCGATTGACGTTTCACTGACAAGTTGCGCCCCTCCGACTTCTAAGGGCAATGATTATTGGCGAGGCTATATATAAGCGCCTCCATTGCCTTCCTTCATTCACTCCAGCTCTTTCAACTTTTTTGCAATAACCACTCATCTCTTTACTCTACAACCAATGTCTTCTTCTTCATCCTCAACCTCAGCCTCTTCGGGCGGCATTAATTTGTCCAACATAGTAGCCGGTTAAGTTTCTCTAGTCGCCGGCCATCCACAAGTATCTCGCAAGTCATTGATTTAGGATTTGCAGCATCTGACATCATCCCTCAGAATTCTAACTTTGAGAGGGACTTTCGTGTTAATACCCGTCTTGATTCAGTGGAGGATATACTCTCTTTGGTAGACGAGGCCGCCATTCCCCAAGTCCGTCGAGACTGTGGTTGGGGCTTGGATGTTGACGTTCGTCCCCCCTTCGAATACCAGCATTACTCAGCATGTCCCGGGGATGTCGTTAGTGTACACTTAACCTTTTACTATCGGCTTTGGGCTACCGATTCATGGGGTTCTTGAGGCCTTTTGCAGGAGATATGGCATCTGCGTTGGGCAACTGTCCCCTCAGGCATGGAGGATAATGCGTTGTCTTCAGCACTTTGCTGACGTTGCTCGTCTACCTTTTACCGAAGATCATCCGGTTCACCTGTATTCGCCCCGAGTTCACCGTGGGGGAATAATCAACTTTGCTTTCAGGGGCTCCAGGGCCTTAATCTCGAACGCGGAAGATGATCATGACCGAGGATGGTATGATCGGTATATGATAATTCCTACCGACCAACTACGAAGCCCTGGCTCTGGCCCCCTTCCCGAGCAGTGGAACAGCTCTCGTAAGTGACCACCCTTCTTTGTTCGTTGCCCTTAATCATTTTTCCTTCAGCTCAAGCTATCTTCTTTTTTCCACAGCGGTCCCGATCATCCCTGACCTGTTGCCTGATATTTTTGCGTGGGTAATGAGTTTGTTAAGGGCATCTCGGGGTGCCGAGAGGACCTGGAGGCCCTTTTTGCTAATAATTGGAGAGGAAAGAGTCACGGTGAGTTGCGCGTCATCAAGGCACCTTGTTCATTTCCACTCCCATCTTTCTTTTTATTGACTGTTCTCTCTTATTTTCCTACAAGGTCTTCCCGCGAGGCGAGTCTCGCTGAGGAGGATACCTACTCTTGAGGAGGCCCAGGCCCGAATTGCGGATGCTGCTGTGGAGGCCAGATCCAGTAGAAAGCGGGGGCTCCCGGGTGATGGCGAGGCGTCCACCTTAGGGATCGGCCAAAGGGTCAGCACACACCGCCGGCTGAGCGGTCCTAGCTGGGCAGATGCCTCCAAAGCGATCTTAGTGGAAGACGACGAGGGGGAAAAAGCTGCAACTGGGAATGCCGAATCCCTACCGAGAGATGATGTAGGTCGCCCTCTGAGTGCGAGTCGTGGGGATGTGGGAGCTGGTCCTTCCGTCCCCCCAGCACCCGTAGCGGGCTCATATCATTACTTGGAAGGCTCTCTATCGTACTTTTCGGACCTCTTCCTTTAGGTAGGCTTACATATTTCTTATAATTTCTCTTCTCATGCTTATGCGCTTTCATGCCCCTCGTCCTCTAGTCTGATTACGCCCCTTCTCCGTGTTTTCAGGGCCATGCCGCAGTAACCTCTGTCAGTGAACTCTTTAAGGGTGCTTTTGTTTCCTTCCGGGACGTGGAAAGGTTGTCGGAGGAAGTGCTAGGGTTTAAGGTGTGGTGGTGGTGCTTACTAGGCTCACTGTGTGTGTATGTGAAAACCAAACCTCGTAATGTCAACCAGGTGGAGAGAAATGAGTGAACACAGAGAATGGCTAAGTATTTAAATATCTTTAATTCTATTAGTTGAATTGGCCTTTGTATATGGGCTTTCTTTAGTTGGACCTTTGGAATAGGATCACCAATCTCATTCTTGGGCTTTTTTCTATTTGGGTTTGGTGGAGCAGGAAATTGGGTGATCTACAAAAATGGCATTGGAGGTGGGGGTCTGACCCCGTTTGCCTCATGGACAAAACTGAAGAAATTGCGGGGCTTTCCTTTCAAATGGGTTTGTTTTAATTTTTGCCCTTCAAAGGAGTTGGTCTTTAATTTTTTAACTGTGATCGAACTTATGCCTAGCGGGGCATAAGTTCTTTAATGGCGTGCGTGGGGCATAAGTTGTGAGATATTATGATGCGAAAATATAAATTTTTGTCCCACGAAAAAGTTTTTGCATTGAGGGATAAAAATTAAGACCAGCACAAAATAGGGACAAAAGGGAAAATCTTGTGCTTTTTTCTCTTTGGGTTTGGTGGGAAGCTTTGGCCAATTTACACAAATGTCCGTTGTTTAGGTTACCATTTAGATTTTGTCCCAAATTTTAAAAGTTGTACAATATAGTCCTTAGAAAATTACCCTTTCAGATAACATTAGACTCGGGTTTAATATTTGCTCATATGTTTATCAATCTTACAGACAAAATTTAGAGTGTAGTCTAGTGAATAACTTACAAAATGTAGACCATGATCTAATATTTTCTCATACAATTTTAGTTTGTTCAAAAGAAATCTTTAGACTGTAATCTAAAAGGTCCATAAATTGTAAGAAAATAAAAAGATGATTAAATACTAAACAAGTGTCCAAAAAGGAATAGTTGGTGAATTTTTTTCCAGAAATACTAGAGACATTAAATAAGGATTATGAAATCCAACAATTTTAGTAGATCACTTGGATTCATTAGCATAACTAGATACTCACACGATCTTTGCCGAGAAATAAGAGTATTCGGATAAAATTATAAACTATATCTGCTTTTTGGATAGATGTGTGGGACACAAAACTATTACGCCCAGGGCGGACCCACGTTGACCCGAGGGGTGTCAAGCGACACCCGATATATATAAAGAAAATGACACCCTTAACATTGAGACTCGCTTGGAGCGTTGGTTCGGCGCATGATTTTCTTGTCTGAGGTTGCAGAGTTGAACCTCAACTGAAGCGTATTTTTGGCAAATATGACCAATGTGGCTAAAAATTGTGGTTATGTAGTATTGAATTCACGACCTCTTGTAGCTTAAAGCATAACTTAACCATTGGGTCAAGGCTATCTCTTAATTATGTGATATTCATATTTTTGTTGTATCTTCTATGAATACCGACATCGCTTACGAAAAATCTTACGTACGCTACTGATTACACCATCTTTCAAGCAACTTCTAGTATATAGATTTTCTATGAACTAATAAGAACTTGTCGAGCCATAATTTTTTACTTTCTAATCAATCCATCGTAATAGGAGACACGTAAGGAAAAAAATTGAAAGGATATATAGCTGAAATAAAACTTTGGACTTCCATGTTAGGCAAGAACAAAGTGAAGTTTCCATTAATTTAGACCTCGATTATAAGTCAGGCCAATCTACCACGTAACACGAGGTTTAAAGTAATTAAGGTATATATATATACATATATATATATATATATATATATATATATGTGTATATATATGTATATATATATGTATATATATATATATATATATATATATATATATATTAATTAATCTATAAAACTTACCATTAATTTTCATTTAAACATTATAAAATTACCTGGTTAAATGTCTAAATGAAAATTGATGATAATATTTATTAGGGGTCGTCTATGTATTTGACCTTTACTTCTCTTTGTGTGTTATTATTTTAACTGGACTATTTAACATCATTCGCTTCCTTCAGCTCACAAGACACAAAAAATAGACAAGAATTAAAT
>NW_026720823.1:0-9585 GCF_029784015.1 Lycium ferocissimum
AATATCCCCCTAAAATCCGCCCAAAACAATTTAGAATCACAAACCCTAGTTCCCCGGACCTAAACTACTACTGACTTAAAAAATTTTAACTTTTTGTTTCCCCCATCTCTCTTTTTAAATTTTTGGGAAATTTTCTAGCAAAATTGGGGAAAAAAAAGGGGGTTTTCCCCCTTATTAAAGGGTCAAATTTGGGTCGGGTTCAACTAAAAAAATTTTTTGTAGCAACAACTGGCCAGTGAGTCCCCTTTACCCAAAGTCTTTTTAGCACCGTTTCTCTTTTCAAGGGTTTTTAACGTCCATTAATCCCTCGATGTCCTATCAGGGGTTTATTGCATTGAAAACTAGATTCGTCGAACTTCATTTTAGGCTTTTGTTTCACCTTAAAACACTTCATATGATAAGAGATATTCATCCCCCAAATTGGACAAAAATTTTCACACAAAACATTACCCATCCTTTCTCCAAAGTCGTACTACTTCATTTCTTTCACTCATTTCCTTATAAAACTTTCCGGTATACCTTATATACATCCGTCACTCATTAAATATACTTAATAATTCTTGCTCGTTATATTCCAAAGTGGTTTTACTTAACCCTAACTCAACGTACTTATGTTTCAAATTTGATAAGTGCTCTTCGAAGATACGGGGTGTAACAGTCTCCTATGCCTTGGTCATTAATGGAGGATTCTCAAAACCATTTCCAGGCAAGAAGGGCATTAAACAAGGGGATCCTATGTCCCCTTATCTATTTGTCGTTTCCATGGAATATTTGCAAAGGGAGTTAAATACTTTGGCTGCTAATAGATTATTCGAGTTTCATCCAAGGTGCAAGATGTTGGGGGTAATGTATATTTGCTTTGCGGATGACTTATTGTTATGCTGCAAGGATGATCTCCAATCTATTAAGCTCTTGCAAGGGACATTTCAGAAATTTTCAGCTGTGTCTGGCCTCCAAGCCAATACTGAGAAGAGTTCCATTTACATGTACGAGTCAACTCTTTAAAAGGCGCCGTTGCAATTCCTAGGCTATTGTGAAGGGGAAATCCACTTTAAGTACCTAGGAGTACCCTTGTCTTCCAAGAAGCTTACTATACTGATATGCCCACTTGTAGAAAGGATTCTTTTGAAAGAATCGGTCCTGGTCTTGCAAGCATCTTTCTTATCTTGCTTGAGACTCACTCATAAATCGATTCTTTTTTGGCATATCAACTTACGTTTGCCCAAATCCTTTGATGCCTTTAAGAAAATCTTGAAACTAATTGAAGAGTGTCTGAGAACTTTCCTATGAATTTGGATAAGTGAGCTCTCAAAGAAGGCTCTTGTCTTTTGGGAGAAAATTTTCTCTCCAAAAGTTGCTGGTGGACTGAATGTTATTGATTTGATGGTATGGAATAGAGCTGCAATCATAAAGCAGCTATGGTACATTGCTGAGAAAAAGGATAGCTTGTGGATAAAATGGGTCCATATTTACTATATGAAACAGAGCACCATTGATACTTGTGACATTCCTAGGAATGCCACTTGGGTTATTAAAAAGATCTTTGAGTCCTGAAAGTATCTAATGATGGCCACCACAATACAAAGGACCTTACATGACAGGGCTTGATGCAATGAGAATACATAACAGGTTTTCCATCAAGAAACTGTATTATGCACTATCGGTGACACAACCTAAGGTCCCTTGGAAGAGTCTTACTCTCTATCCTAATATTCATCCTAGGCACAGGTTTATACTTTGGCTTGATATAAAGAGAAGGCTGGCAACAGTGGAAAGGCTAATGAAAATTGGAATCCATGTACCCCCAATATGTGTTTTCTGTGATACTTCTGATGAGATTCTAGACTATTTATTTTTCAAGCTGTTTGCCTTTGTGAAAACACTATGAGAGAAGCGCTCAATTGGGCGGGACTCCATAGAAGTATAGGGGCATGGCATGAAGAGGTATTGTGGGTGAGCAAGTGGGCTAGTAGGAAGTCTGGCAAGGGAGCAAGTCTGAGCACAGTCTTTGCAATGTTAGTAGTTGTTGTCTGGCGAGAAAGGAACAAGCTGAGGTTCCAACAGGGGAGTTATTCAGCAGATCAACTATGCAAAGAAATTGCTATTTTCATCCATATTAGAGGGGCAACAACGAAGAAGTGGCGGCTACCTTTGCGAGCGACTCAACACTGGTACCATGACTAACTCCGGTCGAGTTGATAGGAACTAAAAAAATGCAATTCTGTTTAGTTTTCGGCTTTTTATGTAATAGGTTCAGCTGTTTAAAGTTTGCTTATGGTGAGCTTCTTAGCTATATGAAGGTTGTCTAGATAGCCAGTACCTATGTATAGGTCGAGTCATGTAATAATAGAGGTAAAACTGATGAGTCGGCTCTATTTTCGGTATTGTATGCTATCACTTTGGTTGAATAAAAAATTTATTTCCCTAAAAAAAAAAAAAAAAAAATTTGCTTTAAGCCCAATTTTCACAAAAAGTCACCTGAATCAAATCTAAACACCTCGCGAAGTGCATCAACAGTCCCTCGAGTCAAAAGGGAGCTAACCAAGCTCGAGAAAAGTTCAAAAGGGCCGAAAATGCAATAACGACCAAACGAGTCGTTACAGTCATGTTTAGTTCAGATATGTGATTAGTCTAGATTCAGTAGCTTGTTAGTTATGTTCAGCCTCAGTTAATCATATGTGTTTGATGTGAATTTATAGTTTGCTTATTAAGCTCAGTTAATTGGTGGTTGCCTAGCTGTATACATGCTTAAACTTAGTCATCCTTAGCTTAGACTAGGCCTGTTTGTTTTAGGTTTCCTCTATTTTATTTTGTGTGTGATTAGTCATATGTTTAGGTAAATCTGCTTACAAACTTTAGTTTCTTTTATGCTTAGTTGAGCCTAAACTAGTCTATGAAGGTTCTGTATTGATGAAACACATGCCTGTGGTTGTTTGAATGTGATTTGTATGCTTAAAATGATTGCTCTGAAAATGGGCCAGCTCAACCCAGCCCAACCCAGCCCCAGCCTCGGGGGCCAAGAAATTTGATGGGTTGGGGCGGGCCGTCCCTTTACTTGAAAGGGCCTTAAAATGGCCAACCCAACTCAACCCTACAAGGGCCGTGGGCTGGGGCGGGCTAGCCCTTCATTTTTTCAATATTTTTTTATAAGAAAATTTTTCTTGTCTATCTAAATTCAAACTTAACATGCTGCCAATTTCTTAATAACATAGTAAAAAGAACATAAAATTACAATCATCAATTCATAGCATACATATGAGTAATGGTCTAATGGAGCCTAAAATTACAATCACATATCCAAAAAATATAATATCAAGAAAATAAGAAGATTCTCAAAGCAAAAGTGGCAAACAGTTATGTTGTTACAACAATTCTACATAAAAATCTAGCAGAAAAATATTAATAGAAAATAAAAAATAGTCTATTTTGACAAATAGATAAATAAAAGAAACTAAACTTGAAAAGTACACGTATGGCTTAAAACTTCAACCAACAATACTTAGAGTATTTTGTTAAGTGAAATAAAGGAATTAAATAATTGTCCAAGTCATGAAACGTTCAACCAAATATACCAAATAAAAATTCAACAACCAAATATACCAAGTCTTAGGGTCCAAATCTATAGAAAAATAAATTGATGAAGTACGCTCCTCAGAAAAGTTTCACTAGCACTTATTATGAATCCAACACCAATATATCATCTTCTTCAAGAACATTTGAATCCTCTTCTGATAATGTAGCTGTAACATCCTCATCTTCATCTACAATTCATATGCAATGTTATAGTTAAACACTAACAAATAAGTATATTTTAAAAAATAATAATATTAAATTCACATAAAATATATTACCACTTTGAGTGTGGGTAAATCCGTGCAACCAATTTCGAGTAGCAACAAGTGTTTGGACATTTTCATGATGAATACAAGTGAGAACACGACCACCAATGCTAAATGCTTATTCTGATGCTACAGTAGTAATCAGAATACTAAGTACATCACGCGCCATCAGCGAAGATCGGGATATTTTCCGGAATGATCCTTCAATACATGATAACGTCCATTTCACGATACTTCTCATGATCAAGCTTTGGTTCCTCTAAATAAAGGTCCAATTATGATTTTCCATCATTAGAAGCAAATTCATTCTCAAATGCTTTGAATTCCTATGAAGTTAAAAACATGATAATTCGTACAACAACAAATAATACTAATAATAATAATAATAATAATAATAATAATAATAATAATAATAATAATAATAATAATAATAGTAATAATAATAATAATAATAATAATAAAAATAATAATAAGAATAACAATAACACAATAACAATAAAAATAACAATAACAATAACAACAAGAATAACAACAAGAATAATAACAATAATAATAACAATAATAATAACAATAATAATAATAATAATAATAATAACAACAACAACAACAATAACAACAACAACAACAACAACAACAACAACAACAACAACAACAACAACAATAATACAAAAAGAAGAAGAAATTTGAGATATAAATAAAAAGTATTCAAATTACAACATGATGAAATTACTTACCTCGAATATTTTTAATCCCTTTCCTTTGGATTTACTTCTATCTTCACTTGAGGTAGTGAGAACACTAGAAGAAGCACTTGCAACATCTTGCTTGTTTGCATAATGACCATAGAGCTTGTATAATTTGCTTTTCACGTTTTCTATCTTTATTGGGCAGAATTAGGATCCAACTTGGAGTAACAAAATTTAAAAACTTGTAACTTCATGCGAGGATCAAGGATTGCTCCAAATGCAAGTACTACATTGTACAAATTCCAATATTTTTCAAAATTTTCACACATTTTTATAGCCATTTCCTTAATAACATTATCCTCATTATTCAAATTCTCTTTGAGCATGCATTCGATTCTCTAAACCTGTATAAAATACAAGTTAGAGGTTGGGTAGCTTGAACCAGAGATCAAGTTAGTTGTCTCATAAAAGGGCTCCAAGAATTGACAGATTTTCTCCGCCCTTCTACATTGATCAAACGTAGGACAATAAGCATAATTTCTGTCAACCAAATGTAGACTAGCAAAAGCCTTTTCATACTGGAGTGCACTCTCAAGCATCAAATATGTCGAGTTACATCTGGTTGATACATCCAGACGTAAACCAAGAGTTGTTTCAATTCCAAATTCCTTTACACGTTGCTCAAACTTCAGCATTCTCCCATCAGATCCTTTAACATACTTAACACTTTCCCTAATTGCAAATAAGGAATCACTAGATGCTTTTAAACCCTCTTGAACAATCAAATTCAAAATATGAGGAGAACAACGCACATGAAAGAACTCACCATCATATAACAAACTCTTTTGCAATCTAAGATGCCCTTTTAAAACATTTTGCAAGCTGTCATTGGCAGTGGCATTATCCAAAGTGATCGAAAATACCTTCTTATCTATGCCCCACTCTTTCAAACAGTCGTATATAGTATCAACCAATTCAACTCCAGTGTGAGGTGGATACATACGACAAAAGTTTAAAATTGTACAAACTAACCTCCAATTTGCATCAACGAATTGAGCAGTTAAACAAATATATCCTTCAGAATTAGATGATGTCCAACAATCAGAAGTCAAGATTACCCTATTAGGAATTTTAGCTAAGATTCGTTTCAATTTCTCCTTCTCTCTAATATACGCTTTCTTGACATCTGCAACACAACTGTTCCTAGAAGGCATCACAACATCTGGACTTATATAATTCACCGAAGACTTAATTCCATCATACTCAACAAAAGAATATGGTAAATTATGCTTAATGATAGCTTCAGCAAGCATTCCACGCTGGGTCCATTGATCTATTTTTCTAGATTGCATTTTACCTTCTTGATTAATGAACATTTGACCCAAGTCATGAACTTTAAGCATTGTACACTGAGTTTTATGATGATGCAGATGTGATGTACCGTAACTCTTACCTGTGGATCCGGGAGTTGAACCAACCCTGAATGGTGCTTTACACCCTCTACATTCTGCCCTTTCAATTCCATCTTTAGCTCTACCAAGTTTCTTGAAGTAACGCCACACAGTTGAGGTTAACTTAACTTTCTTTTGATTTGGTTCTGAAGGATCATTTATCTCCACAGTATCCTCATTATGTTCGTGTGTGCTATTTGCATCATCCATTGATCTTTCTGTAATGAAATACACAAAAATTAAAAAAAAAAAAAGTTAGCAAAGAATTTGAAATGTGCCCATGCAGCTTAAGCTTATATTTCAAATCTTTCTACTTAAGACATGATATTTAAAATGTAAAGATTCAACCAAAATATATTCATCTAGCATAAGTTTTATAATAATCCTCAAGACTTTTATCCACAATAAAATTACAATGCTCCAGTCAAATCTATATCACACAGACAAAAAATCTACGAGCTAAAACTAAATGGTTTGTTCCATATCATTAAATTCTTATAAAATATTTGGAGTTTTTTACACCCCCATTTAGAGTATATTACCAAAATAATAAAACTAATTATTTTAATCAGTTCTTATTTGTTTAGGAAAGCTAACCGGTGATTTTAAAAAAGCGGAAAGGTCAGTGGAGCATCAACTACTTCTGCATGAGTGCATTTAACTGGATAGTCACACGTTTACATAAAAATTGACAACAAAGAGGGTCCAACTACTTAAAAGCTTCCTAGTTTAATAATAAAATAAAATTGTGCCAATAAAGAATATTTTACTTGTCTCTAATTTTTCTGTTTTTATTTACATTTAAAACCGACTTGAATCTATACAAACATTAACTAATAAAAAGGCTCATAGCCGGGATCATATTTTTTACAGTGTTAATCAGTCTTTATTTGGAAAGGACTGGTAAACGTGTTCATCTACTGGCTAGTAGAAAATAGTAGGTAAATTTAAAAAGTTATAATAAACTGAAGTAAAAAATTACCTGATCAATGTTGCCGGAGAAGCGAGGAAGGTATGAGAATAAGGACAAAGGAGGCACAGAGAGGTGTGGTGGAAGCGTGGAACTTGTAAAGGTAATTTAGGGATTAGGGATTTTATTCTCTAAGGACTAAAGCTTTAATACTTGAGCCTTTTACGTGCATCCACTACCCACTACCCAGTAGGCCACAAATCCACGACAATGTACGTGACTTTTAGTAATTTTATTTTATATTTTTTTAATTCGAATTAAATAGTATTTTTGGCCCATGGGCCGGCCTCGGCCTAGTCTCGGTCAATCCTCAAGGGCCACGCGCTGACTGGGGTCGGGCTTATAAGCCCCGATTTTAAATGGGCTTAAAAAATCTTAACCCAACCCTACCCTAGAAGCGGGTTGGGCTGGGCCAAGCCCATTTTGATGGCTCTAATCACATATTTAGGGTCTACAACTTGCTTAACTATACTGTGCACTTTCCATTTTGTTAAATCATGTATCATCTGCTTAACTGAGAGTTTTGTTTAGTAGAACTGAGTGTGTCACATGAGGCTAGCATATAAGTATGATTACTGCCCCATTTACTTGCATCAAAACTGTATATTCATGTATGTATCATTAGCTGACCATTTTTTACCTAGCATGATTCCACTAAAGCCCTATTTGACTTATAAGTTGATGTTATACAACTGTTATCACTAGCATGAGTCTGCATGGTCTTCCTTAATCAAAAATAGGTGTCAAATATTCTTAATAGGGTTAAAAGGGACTTTGAGTTCAATTCTACAGATACGATGCGCATACACATAGCAATCGAATGAGTCTTATATTTGTCTTAAGGTTCATTATTGACTGATTGAGGTTAAAATGTTAGCCGCATATCAAAATGCTCACTTTTACTGCTAGACTAGACACATCTCCCAATTTCTGCGCATTTGTTATCCTTGAAGCACCACATGAATTTGTGAAGTTGCTTTCTTCTCAGAAATACAGTATGCCTCTAGGTTTTGTCTCTTCTTTTATAGACATCTACTGTTGAGTATATTAATATGTGCGTATGTACACAGTTTGGTATAAGTATATGTTTTCTTTATATTATGCTAGTTACTACATTCTCGATACTCTCTAACCATCCCATTCTTTGTTTCCATCTATGCTGCATGGGATAATATCATTTGGGCCGACTTCTATTGCATAAAACTTGTTGGGCCTGAGGCCCAACCCTTTCTTTGATCGAGTCCGAGACATAAGTAAGGGAAGCTAATATTTGCACTGAAAGCCCACCTATGGGTGAAAATATGCAACTGGTGGGCTTAGGTAGGCCCACCAGCCTAACTCTTCTCCATTGTCATTTTTATGTATTTGTAAAGACTTGTATAAATATTAAAACCCTTGTGAATGTTATGTCACGACCCAACGCCGTAGGCCGTGACTAGTGCCCGAGCTGGACACTCGTATACACCTGATACCTACAGTCATACACTACTAGCATGAACGAGTCGATATAAGTATAAGGGCAAAACATATGCAAGTCGAAGCTACCTATCTCGAAGAGTTATACCCTTTAACCGATTCATATTGCGCAAAAGCCAACAAAGCATCACATATACATATATATAGGAACGTCCCAACAAAACACAAGCCGGAAGGCTACCTTCATACACTTTGCCATGATAAACATATATAGCTACGCAAGCCGACAAGGCTGCCACTACAAATGGGTACGCCCCCAAACACAAGTCATAATCATATAACAAAACAACAACCACACACGGACCCACACTTGTGACCACGAGACCTCTAAGAGTGACAACGACATCATATGACGGACAGGGCCCCGTCGTGCACTGAACGATAACATATGTACATATCAAAAGGTTATACCACGAAACTATGCTCAGGAATAAAGGAGCACTGCGAAATAGCCGGGTAGATATCCTAGGTGGCGGATCTCGAAGCGTGTGTGTACACTGCGGGCATGAAACGCGGCCCCCCGAAGAAAGGGGTCGTACGAAATATGTGCGAGTAGGTAAAGCATGAAACATAGGAAATAGAATCATATACGAGACAAGGTGAACAGGATTTGATACGACAAACGAGTTTCATAAAACTTGCCTTTGAACACATTTCATCCGTATCGTTCTCATATCAATGTCACTATAGTATTTCATATTCAATTGCATAATCATTACGTATATAACATATATAACGTGTCCGGCCCTCTAGTGAGAACTCGGTAATTATAATCATAACATCATACACATAAGCATATACGTGTCCGCCCTTCGATAGGGACTCGGTAATAAGGAATGTATGCCCTCCTGGCCTCCATCTCCAAATCATCATATCATCATATCATCATATCATCATATATATATATATAACGTGTCCCGGCCCTCTAGTGAGGGACTCGGTGAATAGTATAATGGATCGGCGCACGAGAACGTACCCTGGCCCGGGACTCAGTGAAGGATATAGCGGTAGCACGAGGAAGTAATAAGCAACCACATATATATATAAAACATTTTGAGACTCGATGAATAGTAAACCAAATCGGTTCTCGGACATTCGCATGTTACATTTTATAAAAATCAAGCATACTTATGCAATTCCTTTTAAGAATAAGAACTCCTATA
>NW_026720824.1:0-10083 GCF_029784015.1 Lycium ferocissimum
GTAAAAGAAACATATTACCTCCTATTTTGATGTGTCCTTTTCCCTTTCTGTTATTACAAATATTTTCTTTAGATGATAGTAAAGTTTAGGTAAGATAAACCGTTGCACACAAAAACTGTGGAAATTTGAACCTCAAAATATTTCGAACTTCAAATATGTTCTACTTACAGCTTTTTCAAAGTTTGAATTTTATTCATTGAAGCGTCGCAGTTTGAAGTTTCAGTTATAAGCCAATTAAAAAAATTAAAATTCCAAGCACGATAACTATACCTATTCATGCTCCTTCTGGTAAAAGAAAATTGCACCTCCCACAGTTGTAAGCATTTGAGTTACCACGCTAGAATATGCCTGTCAAACGGGTCGGGTTGGGCCGGGCCATTTAAACGTGGGCCACATCCGGGCCGGGGCGTAGTTAAGGGGCCGGGCTATGGGCCGGGTTTGGGGAGGGGAAAGGGTGTCTGGCCCAGCCCCCTACCCGGGTAGGGGACATTGTGGGCTTACCAAGTCGGGCCGGGCCGGTTTTAAATATTTTTTAAAAACAATTCTAATACTAAAATTTATTAAGTTTGAACTTTAAAATCTAGTTGTTGCCAACTTTATTTTACCCATCAAGTTTCTTAAATAATATTTTGGCCTTATTTACAATCTATAAATATCCTTCATTCTTCTTCATATTTAGTGGATTAATACAAATATAAAAATCTTTAATAAATCTTATTTAATCATTCTGTTAAAGGAAAATTGACTAGTTATTTTAGAAATGTTGTGTCTATTTACTCTCATAACTTGGAAGGAGATCTTTCATCATCTATATATATATAATAGGAGAAGTATAAGCAATGTGATTAAACCAAGTGGCAAGCTAATAACAAGTCACTTGGCAAATTTAAGACAAAGTTAATAAGTTATGTAATAATTTTTTTGAATTCAAAGATAAACATTTCAAACTAAAATATTAGCATCTAAATTTGATTAGTTATCAAATTTAAATTGAAAGATAAATCTTGCAAACCAAGCGTAGTTATCTCGGATGTTATGATTTTGTTATGATTTACTAAAGATAAATCACCTCAAAATACATGTGAAAGTAACTATCTATATATATAAAATAGGAGAAGTATAAGCAATGTGATTAAGCCAAGTGGTAAGCTAATAACAAGTCACTTGGCAAATTTAAGACAAAGTTAATAAGTTATGTAATAATTTTTTTGAATTCAAAGATAAACATGTCAAACTAAAATATTAGCATCTAAATTTGATTAGTTATCAAATTTAAATTGAAAGATAAATCTTGCAAACCAAGCGTAGTTATCTCGGATATTATGATTTTGTTATGATTTACTACAGATAAATCACCTCAAACCTTATCTAGCTTCAAAATTCTATACGTGTGAAAGTAAATATAAAATTAAAACAATTAAAGTAAAAGTATTTTCCTTTTGTAGTAAAATAACGTTTTAATCTTCATAAACAACCCACGATTTTTTGTTTCTCTTCTCCTTCTTATTTGCTTTGTTGTTTTAACTTTGTATCTATCCAAATCAGTACTAAACAATTGAAGTTTATACATTCAAAAATTATTACAGTTTACAGTTTTATAAGTAGAATCCATATAATTTAGGGTGAGTAATCTGCAAATTAGGATAAATTTATCAGAATTAGGACAAAATTTAAAAATTGTTATAAAAGTTTTGAATTGATATATGAATCTTTTGATAAAGTTTTAAAAATTGAATTTAATGCCTCTCGCTTAAAATTAAGTGATTACAATTTTCTTAGCTTTATCTTTAACAATTATTAATTTAGGACTTATCAAACTGTATATCTTTTTCAAAAAGAGTTATTATTAATCAAACACCTAAAGCTGATAAGTCCAAACTTGAAGACAAATATCTTTATAATTCTTTATTATTATCATAATTCTTAATGCTTATCTACATCTAACTCTATATATATGGTCTAATAGTACCTTACCTTCAAGGACGTATTTGATTTGAATTTTGGTAGGTCTAGGGTTCTTGGAGGAAACTTGCTTATTTAATAGTGTTGTAAAATGTGCTTAATTTACGGAATTCGATATTGTTATTTATTTGTTAATTTTTAGCTTTTATTTACTCTATGATTGATAAGTGGATATTCATACGGTACTCAATATTCGCACAAACAACTAACTCATCTTGGATTTTCATTTCAGCTATCAATTTGACTTGAGTAGATTTACTTTGGTTTAATGAAAGAAGTTGTCCGTATTGTTTCTTTATTGTTATATTGTTGATCTTTTGTTTAATACATGTTTCATTGTATATTTTGCTTACTGCAATTGATTTGTTGATAGAGGTAGCCTGAAGGTATGTAGTAGAAGAAATTGAAGATATGATTTATTCATACGCTGAGAAGTTAATAATATGCTAAGAGGCAGAGAATATCTATGTTGTCAGCCAATATCTAATTTTATTTGTACAGTTTTAGAGATGTTAGAGTAGAAATCAGAGAATTATTAGAGCCTCTGATGCTATTGCTTTGTTTTTAATTTTTGCCACAGACACTTGATAGGAATTGACCAACAAAAAGTTGGTTAATTCTTGCACTCTAGCCAATCAGGATATCACAACATCCGATGCATAAAGATTTCTCAAGATAGATCTTAGGATCCTATGTTTTCAAAATGTATATTTAAATTTTAAATTGATTGTAGTTTTCGTATGCTTATATCTTATATAATTTTTTTTGACGCATAGGTTTTCTAAAATGCATAAAGAAAGTATAGATTATGTACATCAAAATTCTCTGAATAAGTATCAAGGTATATTTTTATGCTTTATTTTTATTTTTTATTTTTTACAATTAACATAACATTATCTTTTGTTACAGATGTAACTACGGGATCTGAAGTTTCCGTTGATACAATATATACAAATATTTCACAAATGCTAAATGAATATTTGAAACATAAACAAGCATAATCGAGAATCGAAATATATAAAGGAGTTTTACCAAATTGCCAACGTATATTTACATGCTTGATTATTATTTTCTTTTTGTTACAATTAACTTTAAACATTTATCTTTTGTCACAGATGTAACTAAGGATTCTGAAGTTTCCATAGATATGATGTATGCAAATATCTCACAAATGCGAAATGAATAGATGAAAAATGAACAAGCACGATAGATAACCGAAATATATAAAGGAGTTTCACATTTATCACTTCGTGGAAGGAATGACTGAATATATTATGAATGTACAAGAATTACTTTTGGCGTTATCCACTATTTTAGGAGCACTGCGCAAATAAAAGCTTAATTTGTATTACATTATTTTGTTTGTTTTTATTTTTCTCTTTGAATACTAAGTTAATTTTTTTTATTATGATTACATGTATCTCTTTTCCCTTTATATATACAGAGAGATAGATTAGCATTTTCAGAAAGTTGTATCTATTATCTTGGTACAAGTAACCTTATTTAATAAATAATTAGAAAAAGGTAGATTGAAGAAAACTGAAGCATATATGTTTTAGAATTTTGAATGTTTAAGTATCTTTCATTATTTTCTTTCAAAATTACAATGATAGTAAGTGGCTTTTCTCCACTAATGAAAAAAATCAATTTTTCTTCTAAAAAAAAAAAAAAGGAGATGTTTGATCAAAAGACAAAGTTTACTTATTAAGTTATGTCATAACATAAATTTGAATTGGAAGTTAAAGTTTTTAATCTATGGATAGAATTTTTGAATTTAAATTGTAAATGTAACTTTGTTTTAATATAAATTGCATTATAAACTTTTGAACGGATAAGAAGCTAATAAACGTTAGGCCAAGCTCTTCTAAAATCAGCTTATTTTAAAAAGTACTTTTCAAAAAAAGTACTTTTGGCTTAAAATCGGTTGTGTTTACAATTAATTATAAAAGTACTTTTGAACAACAATTAGTGTTTAAAACTTTTAAAAAGTGTTTCTATTTGTATTTTCTCAAAAGTACTTTTTAAAAAAGTCTTTTGAAAGAAAAAGCAGCTTTTTTTATTTTCTCAAAATCAAGCCCTTCATTCTAAGCACTTATTTTTTTCCAAAAGCTTGGCCAAACACTTCATTTTTTTTCAAATAAGTACTTATTGAAAAATAAGTACTTTTGGGGGGAAAATTAGCTTGGCCAAACAGACTATAAGTATTGAATATTGAATCAATATCAACTACTCCTACTCCTACATAAAAGCTAAGTATTGTTGCTAAGTTCTTTTTACTTAGGTAACTTATCATTTTATTTGAAGAAATTAAATTCGAATGGTCACCTAATGAATAGATTTGTATATCTAAATCTTTTACTAACTTTTGTAAAAATTGAATTTTTTTCTAACGGACAAAAGTGAAAAAGAATGAAAAGATAAAGGAAGAAACGTAGGGTACGAGTAAAAAAGCAAGATAAGGAATAGAAACAAATTGATCTTCTTTTATTTCGTTTCTTTTGAGTTTTAAAAAAATTGATTTGATCTCATCATTCCCGGATATTTCTATCAATTCAATATATCGGTTATAAGATATCTCATAATCCTAGCTTTTTTAATATGCATTGTATTTAAATATATATATATATATATATATATATATATATATTTAACAAACTAATATGATAATTGAATTTGAATTTAAATGAAATTTGATTTGGAGTAAAATTCCAACTTCTCTAACCTCTTTTATATATACTCCTACATTGATACATCATGTTAGGCTTCCTTCTCTTTACATCATGTTAGGCTTCCTTCTCTTTCTTACTAATCGTTGACTCTATTCGTGAATTATGTTTACTGCACTGATGAGTGATGGTCACTGAATTATTTTTTCTGTCTACTATATCTTGGCGTGAACTCAAGCAAGTAATATTTTTCAGTTTAATTATTCTGATTTTGTTTGTTTGATTTTTAGTAAATACGAATACATTCTATTATATAAATTAAAGAAAATCAATTTTTAGTTTACGTGTTTTTATTATTGTTTAAGGATGGTGATGGTTTATCTATTTAATCCAATTTTGGAGGAATTTCGAATGAATTACCTAAAGGAGGAAAGAAGATTTAGAAAGTGGTAACTCAATAGCTTTTGTTCAATAAAAAATATCATTTCTTATTTATTATTTATTGACATATTTTAAGCGTTTTCTTCGTTCTATTCTACATAACTGTTTTTCCTGCTACTTCTTGATCAGCACAAAAATTTTCATAGATCATTCTACCCACTTATGTTGCACCTGTAAGTAGTTATATATTTATTTTTTTAGCTTGCTATCTCTTATATTTCTCTTTATTAGTTTTCTTTTAGTTCTAACACATTCAGGACAAGCTTGACACTTTAACAATAATTATAGTTTATTTTTTGATACCGTGTGAAATTAAGCATTTTTGAATTTGTTGTGAATGTGAGATCTACTTGAATTTAAAATTGATACTTTGTGATTATTGAGAGAAGTATTAAATTTAAATTGATGTAAACTCATTCTTCTCGGCAGAGTTGATTAGATACCTATATATGGGAATGCATAGAAGAAAATTGAAAAGAAGTTGAGTAAAATTTTTGAATTGATATATATGGGAATGCATAGAAGAAAATTGAAAAGAAGTTGAGTAAAATTTTTGAATTGATATATTAAAGTTTTTTCAATAGAAATAAAGTAGAACTGCAATAAAAAAAAATAGTTGATATATTAAAGTATTTTTAATTGAATTTTAAATATACAAGTACTAATTATTACTCAAATAAAGAAGTTAGTGAAGACGCGCATCTATATCTATACGCTTTCACATTAATAAATTCAGCATGCTGAAATATCTAAAATTTTTAATTTGAATTTAATTCGAAACATAAAAATACTTGAAATTAGTTTAAAAATGAATTTTGATTGAAAGACGTAATTTTTTGAATTGAGATATAATAAACTATTAAAAAATTTATTTGGAATGAGACATAAATATTTTGAATTTTAATAGAAAGATAAAAATATTTGAATTAAATAATGTCCGATCTTCAGATTAGGCAATAGGCAAGAAAAAAAGAAGAAGAAAATATAGAATATACGGTATGCCAAAGCCATTTTTTTTTTCTTTCTGCAAAGTAGGGGCGCTAGCCCAAGCAAAAAAAAAAAAAGGGGGCAGCCTGGTGCATTAAGCTCCCGCTATGAGTGGGATCCGGAGAACGAGTTTGGAGGACTAACAGGATCGAAAAAAGGTACCAATTTCCTTTTTTTTTTTTTCTATCCGTAGAAAAAAAAAAAATTATCTTAAATAAAAAAAAATTAGTAACGTACTATATGCCCTTTAATCCCCATTCAATTTTTTGTATAATTATCTAGATACCCATAATCTTTAATGTAGGATAAGGATACGTAGGATCTTGGAGTCCTATAACGTAGGATCTTGGAGTCCTATCTTTACATATAAATATTGTGTAAAATATTTTTTTTAAAAAAATCATATTTCTAAGCTTAACATATTATTTTCAAAATTTGAATTTAAATTAATTTGAGTTGGAATGAAGTACCAAGTTATTGACCTCTTTTATATGTCACCCTCTTTTATATGTCACTCCTATAACACGTAACTCAATATCGGATTTCGTCTTGAAGTTGTTCTCCCTGCTATACTTCTTCTTGCAATAGTTATTCTTCTCTTTCTTTTCTTTTTAATAGATGGGCTGGTATTGTATTACATTGGTTAAAAGAGGGCATCTCCATTTATTTCAAATTATTTTTTAATTTTCGCCATCTTTCATTGTGACAAGTGTCATGGCAAAGGATAAAGGCATGATTTTTTATGTGAGTTGAATGAGAATTTTTGTTTAGTTCAGTTTTGAATGCATGATTAATAGCCTGTTTGGGCAAGCTTATTTTTCCCCCAAAAGTACTTATTTTTTTAATAAGTGCTTATTTTAAGTGTTTGACTATGCGTTTGGGAGAAAATAAATCTTTTGGGAAAGGTGAAGATTTTTGAAAAGCCTAAAAAAAATAAATTTTTTGCTTAAAAGACCTTTTTGAAAAGTATTTTGGTAAAAATACACATAGAAGCACTTTTTAAAAGCTCGCCAAACACTAATTGTCGCTCAAAAATCTTTTTAAATTAATTAGCCAAACACAAATCGCTTAACAGCAAAAGATTTCTTTTTAAAATAAGTTATTTTTTAGAAGCTTGGCCAAACTAAATGTGGCTATATCATGTGGTGAATGTTTATACTCTAATTGATATTATTTTCTCCACCATTTATGTTAAATAGGTTCTTACTTCCATGTTTTGAACTTTTCGTCAATCTCTCCGGATAAATCATATCGTAAGTCACTTCTTTGTAAATCTTTCACTGCATTGAATGTCATATTGCTTAATTATTTCTCCTATTATACTAGAAAAAAGAGACCTTGCTAACAATTTTTCATTTTAATGCAGAGAAATCAGATTTTTGGAATTTTTAGAAGTATTCGCATTAGTTTTTTTTTCCGTCAAATTATTATGCTTCAATTATAATTGGTTATTCCAGAACAAATGGTTGTTATAGATTAAATATACTTAATGATGTAATTTGTGTATATATGAACGTGGAGCTTTTATCTATCTAACGTAATATGCCCTTGGCGTCTATATTAATATGAGACATTACAAATTTTACGTTAATGAGGTTTAAAGTTTGATGTATCATAAATCTCTTTAAGGAAAATTATATTATTATTAGATATCTTATTTAAAACTTCAAAGCTTAAAAGAACATCTCCATAATTATCTAATCTAAAATAGTAAAAAAAAGTAATGACAATGATGTCGTCACCTCTTTCACTTGAAAATCTAAAGTCACCCTTATTCAATTTAGACACTTTAGGTGGGTCATTCCTATTCCACTTAGACACTTTTTGTACCGTTATCGGAGCAAAATCAACACCATAGGGGGCGCCACCTCATTGCACATCCAACCAAATTTCAAAAGCCCCAATTTTTAATGGTCAAAACTCCACGAATTTACAAATTAGTGAATTTACAATTAAAATGAGTTGGCGCGATTTAATTGAGTTGACACAATTTAAATGGCCCGACACAATTTAATTGGCCACTTAATCCACATAGAGACGATCAAAGGTGTTGGTTTTTCTCCGATAACGGTGCAAAAAGTGTCTAAGTGGAATAGGAATGGCCCACAGGGGGGTGTCCTAAATGGAATAAGGACCACCTGAAAGGTCCGTGGAAAAAAAGCGTTGACCACGGCGTGTTGTCATTTGTATTTGGCCTCTAAAATATTAGTAGTAAGTGAACAATCCCATGTCATAATACATAGATTCTGGTGCTATTATAGACCTTTATACAATTGGGTATTGTAAACTACGTTTTTAATAACTTTTCATTTACCAAATTCCATATAATTAGGATATCATTTACCGTTGGTGTTACCAAAATTATTTGTGCTTTCAACTTGCATCCGTCTTTTCTTGATCTACAAATGTATTTCTCTATTTAATTTAATTCTATGTAATCTATATATATATATATATATATATATATATAATTGCAGGCCTTAGGCCCGGTGACGTGGCGCTGTATATGATCAGAATCACTATTTATCTTTTTCCTCAGTTTTTTGCCATTTAAATTTTTAACAAAACCAATTGTTTTAATTTAATAAAACTCAAATGCCCCTTCGGCCTTCGGTTAAGGGAACCCCAAAAGACGCTAATGTTTGCGGTTAAATAAAACTCTAATAGGCGTTTCGTTGTCCATGCGGCTCCTTTCTTCCCGTTCTTTCTCCCCTCACCTTACAACAACTATTCGATTTCCCAGATCTTTGTATATGTAAAAAGTACTATGCATGCGCCTTTTATTGAATTCCTTTCCGGGTGAGTACTTTACCTCTTACTTATTTTCAAATTGTGGAATTTATTCCCAACCCATGAATAATTTCTCTCAACTACTTATACTTTTTTTCACTTAATCAAAATTTATAAGTTTTCTCAATATATTTGGACTCGGTTGTGTGAATTGCGGTCGTAAAATACTTAATCCATATATGAATGAAAATCTCGGATTACTTTGTGTTAGGTGCAACACACCTATATAAATATTGTTATAGCTGTAGAAAATTCAATTGATTATACCTAAATAGGAAATTTATTTTAGTACGGGCCGAAGGAGAATCTTCTAATATCCTAAAACTTCTTGAGTGTTTAGTTTCAGTACATGGGTTTTCAGATCTGTGACGGAGAATAAGACCGGTATGATCTCAATATTAAGTGATGTTTAATTATAATTTTCTCTGCCTTAACTGTGTTTGCCTCCAATATATATATATATGTCAAACAACGATTAACTTTAAATTGATTAGACAGTTCATCATATTTGTGTTGCCGAAATTGAGATTATAAGGATAAGAATCACTCAAGTCAACTTGAAATTATTTTATCACTTGCCTTCCATGCGATTCTTTGCGTATATGGTTTACTTCCAGTGGCACAAATAGTTTGGATTGGACTTTCTCCCCTTATCTGAATTAACTGGAATGCTACCATTGCGAAACAAAGTTCACCCGTGGGATAACGTTGGATGTAAACGTTTCTAACGCACACACCGATATCAAAGTGACATGATGTATGCTTATTCGATGTGTTCAACCGGTACCTTCTCCCCTCGCCTCAAAACGCCCCTGGACTGAATGTGGTACCTACATATACTCTCATGCTCCCTTTGAAGTGAATAAATTTTGTCAGTTATTTATGCCATTGTGTACTTTGAAATTAACAAAAGCTTGGGTTTGTTCTTATACTAAATAAAACTTACGTTGCACACTAGCTATTAGAAGTAATTATTGTTGAATGCGTAATATTTGGTTCTTTAGAAAACAAAATTTTGATTGCTTCTACTATTATCTGTAGTTCATCAGAATTCTATTAAATAATTTTCATTGCAGAGGAGTAGAACTCAAACACATTAAGTTTCTTATTAAGTTCGGCTTCTCTTTGAAGTGTTTTATTCCTCAAAGTTTTCTTATCCCCATTTCATGAAGCTGATTTTTTACTGCAACCATAGTCATTCTTGTAACTACTGCATTCTTTTTTTTTACTTTAGGGG
>NW_026720825.1:0-9440 GCF_029784015.1 Lycium ferocissimum
TGGACTTATCCGTATAGTTCGGTGCGTCGTGCTAATTATGGGCACAGCATGCGAATATGTCTTTTGTACGTACGCTCGATTTTGAATGTTGCTTAAGATAACGTTGGACTATGCTTGTTTGTCGTACTTTTGTACCTCGATTTGGATGCTGGCTTTTGTCAGAGCATAGGTACGATCTTACGGTTCGATAAAGATTACCTTTCGTCGTATGTTCTATTTAAGATTATACCTTGGACTAATAAAGATTTCGAGCAACCCTAATGCGGTAATATCGAGAATGATGGAAGGAGTTGGAAAGAAATGCCCTCGCAAGCGCTACGACTAAATACGAGTATGTGGTTGGCAGAGAACCCCCCACGAGGAGTTTTCTTTTCGGACCCGTAAGGCTAATTTAACATTCGAGGACGAATGTTCTAAAAGGGGAGGATGTTACATCCGGCATTTTGCATAATTGGAAAGTTCGGAATAATTTTTGCTTGTAAGAAATAAGGCCACATTTGGATCTTACTAGTATGAATAGGTCGGCTATGGAAATATTGGTGCGGAATTATCGAGGAAGGTTAAGGGCAAAATCGGAATTTTGGAAATTTGTTTCATGAATTACAAGAAATGGGCATGGAATAATTGGGCTTGGAAACAAAAAAAAAAAAAGAAGGAGAAGAGAGAGCCCAACCGGCCTTGGCTGGCCAAGCCCATGGAAAATTAATTCCATGTGGCAAATTAATATTAAGGACCATATATGAGTCATGAGCTCATAGAAACTTCAGAAATTAAAAAAGAAGAAAAAAAGAAGAAGGAGCATTTCGGCTCAAAGAGAAAAAAGGAAAGAAAAAGAAAAAAATTCTTGGAGCCTTGGTTCTTGATTCAAAAATCTTGTTCTTCTTGAATTCTTAACAAGCTCAAGACGCTCTCGACGTGGTATAATTGGTTTGGCGGGAGAACCACGTTTGCGGCGAGTTGAAATTTCAAGAAAAAGGTAAGAATCTTGTTCTTTTGTGTTATGGAAGATGTATGTATGTTATAATGATTGGAATGGAATGAGAATTATGGAAATTGTGTTGTGTGTGCATGGGCGTGTGTGTGTGTGAAAGAGGGCATGTGGCCGTGTGTGTATATATGTTGTATATTTATGGTGAGTTGAATTATGTGTTGTGTTCTAGTTGTGGTTGTGGTGAAATTTATATTGGAAATGAAAGTTGAATGAATTTGGTTGAAGTTGGAAATATATGTGTGAGGCCGTGTGGTGTAGACAAGGAAAGGAGAATGAATTCAAGTTCAATTAGTTTGTTAGTTGTGTTGTTGTGACCTTAGTAATGCAGATAAAGGTTTAATGACTTGAATTGGTATTGGAATTGCTTGTATGCAATTATGAGAAATTATGAGAATTTATATGATTTTTATGTAAGTATGGAATTAAAGAGTCATTAAGATCTGCAAATTATGATTGTTGTTAATGAAGTTGGAAGACAAAATGTGTTATGGAAGTTTATGTTGAAAATTGGAAGTTTTGAATGAATTATGGTTTGATGGAAATTTTGTATATTTTGTAGAATAATGAGGGAATGTGTCGAATATCGTATTTGAATAGCCGATATGGCCTATACATTTGCATGAGTGTATGCAGGCGATGTACATTCCGCCAACTTTGATTCCGATGTGATGTTTGACACGGGCGACCGCTTGCTGACATTGTATGATGTCAGGTTTCGATTATCGGTCCGAATAATGTCTGTTAAAACTGAATATTGTCCTAATGTGACATTTTGGTTCGTGAGTTTGTGTGGGCGCCGGTGTAAGGCGCCAGTCACGGCCCACGGAGCTGGGTCGTGACACCCGGCGTGATTATGAGCACTATGTAAGTCAGCGGGTTCGTTCGGCCCTAAATAAGGGTCGGGTGCCTATCACGCCCTGCGGAAGTAGGGTGTGACAAATTGGTATCGAGACGGTTCGTCCTGGGGATTGTCTGCAAGTCTGTCCGGTAGAGTCATTTATGGTGTGAAGCGCGCCACGTTTATAAACGGAGGCTACGGGGTATCTAGGATGATTACTCTTCTTTGACATCTTAGATCGTGCCGTAGAGCCGAGTCATAGGAAATGAGATTTCTTCCGCTAACTTTTGATTGCGACGGGAGAACGGTATCGACGGAAAAAGCGATTAACGATGTTGGAAGTTACAGTACGCGGGTAAGCAAAGGTATGCAAGGCATATGTCGAGGTGGAGATATTAAAGTACGATTGAAATACAAGTTGAGATCAAAACGGGAAAGTAAACAAGAAAGTGTGACGGTCTTGATTGAGTTGGGCATACAAGCTATGTTCATTATTTTTGTCTTGTCGATGATGTTGGGAGCCATTACTGTGTTTGTGATATGATATGATATGTGTATATATATGTTGGCCCTGTGAGGCATTGTTGGTATTTCCTGTGTACAGGTTTTGAGATAGTAAAACTCTGCCGAAATTTTCCCGAAAATAAAATGAAAATGAGATATAGATTTGTAATATGTCTTGGAAGGTCATGCCAATAGTAATGAAAAAAAATTGACTAAGTTACGAGTATGGCCGGCGCTGGAAAAAAAAAAAGAAAGAAAGAAAAAAAAAAGTTTATTGCCGAATTGAGGGAAATATTAATTAGAAGGTCGATATCGACGCGATAAAAAGGGATTTGGAAAGGGATGTAATCCTAAGAGATGAATTAGAAAGTACGACAAACCTTGATAGAGAGTTATTCAAGGTACCGATTGAATTGATAAAGCGAGGACGAATTATGACGAGCTTAGAGTTAAAAAGAAGTAACGATACGATTAAGATAAGAGCACGGGGGAGAAATTGCGACGGGTATAAATGTATAGATAAGACAGCCTGTGAGATGTTAAGAATAAAGTGGGCCAGAAAGGGTAAAGGATTAAGAAGTGTTATATTATCGGGTTGATTACGAACAGGATGTAATATGAATACAGCGAGGACTGTTATGGAAATAAGTAAAGCCTAATGAGAAAGCGGTTAAAGCTATGACGTGGTCTACGTAGCTAGAATATAAAAGTAAGGGTGAAACGGAAAAGTGAGTTATAGAGCGAATAAGCGAGACTTATCAAGTTTTGTAAAGAGGGTTTGGAATAAGTGTTATATGATAGTGGAAATGATAGTGAGCGTAAGAAAAAGAAAGGGTAATCGGAAGGAGAGAATGGGAAGAGAGCGAGATAACAATATAATAGTAGATTATGACATGTGTAGCTAAGGACCACAGTACTATAAGTGACGGGAATGTGAAAGACTCGGTTACGGAAAAGACGAACGGGGTAAAATGGGAGCGAGAAATCCAAGGCCGGTAATCAAGCATCTATAAGTAATGACGACCAAAGTGAGCTCGTCGCCATTGGGGACTTGAAAGTTCGGGACGAAGAGTAATCACGTCCACGGTGAAAGGCGAATACGAGAGGACCAAGGAGGGCAAAATGGTAATTGTGTTACGAGGGCGTGTTGAAATCTGTGAAGGCTTCAATTTACCCCAGACTACGTGATGGAGGTCATACGATAAAGTGGACGCAGTTATACGGACGCTAAAGTGTCGTATTCCGCCAGAGTTCCGAGATTAAGCGTGCTAGAGTGAGAGGAATTCTAGGATGGGTGACCCCCGCAGGAAGTTTTCTGAAAATTTTACAAATTCAGACGCAAGAAGTAAATGAGGAGTTAGAGTAATTTAAGGATAAATTAAGAGTCGAGAAGTGGACGAAACCCTAAAGGCCGCGCGAACGGAGCGGGTAGACCGATAAAGGAAAAGGGTACATCGCGGCTACGGAATTAGGGTAAGTTGGAATAGTGTTTGAAGATACCTTGAAAGCAAGACGGTAGAGAGTATATGTGTATATAAGTATGTATGAGATATCTGTACATGGCTAGATCAAAGGGACATGTGTATTCGACGACAACGTAGTGGTATATGGAAGACGTTAATTGGACAAGATAACGAAGTTCAAGTGAGAGGAAAAATATAAATGGCACGAATGTTATAAGGCAAGTTGATGCTGTTTTCATCACAGGTTAAACTCGGAAAGTCCTAACACGATGATAATTGGAAAGGAAAGAAAGTGAGTAAATGAACGGCTAGGGGATTAAAATGTCGGGATAAAAGTAGCGCTTAATTGAGATTGGAAATACGGAGTTAGGGCAAAGTAGAATTGGGCGATAGTGTAAGTACACCCCTAAAGGGGGGAAGCGAGGGAGAGAGATACGAGCGTAAGACGAAGACAGTTGACGCTACAATGCCCTGGATACATGTCACACCCCGATCTTACTAGGGTGTGATGGGCACCCGACCCCATATTCGGAGCCGAGCGAACCCGCGGACTCTTATTACTCACATATTCTCTTTGGATTCTTAAATCAAATGAAAGTAAAATACATAGTAAAATTTTTAAAATCTTTTTGTCGTTTCTCAAATTAAACACGATGCTTAAGCATAAGGACTCTATAACATAATGTATAATAAAAACATATCGGCTAGGGGGGCCGTTTTCAAAGCTGACACTCTAGACCCACGACTCTGTCTGCAAAGTCTCTAACCGAGACGAGCGCACGGCACACGTACTCGACTCGACGGGACTCCGGAACAAATGGAGTCTACTAACTCCATTTGGAACATCTTAATGGCTTCTACTCGTCTGGTGTACACGCGGCATGAAACGCGGCGCCCACAAGGCGTCGGTACGAGCAATGTTGTCACACCCGATCTCACTAGGGTGTGATGGGCACCGACCCCCGTAACCGGAGCCGGCGAACCCTTTGACTCTTTCTATGTACTAATTTTTTTGAAAACTCTACGTCAAGTATACATAATAAAAATTTCTTCAGAAATAAACCTTTGTTGATTTGGAATCAAATAAAATATGTAACTATACGAACTTGTATCGTAGTACAAGCTGACTCTACGAAACCCACGAGCGTATGCTGCAAAGTCTCTAGCTTGTAATCGGAACTCTGGCACGTGTACTGCGACTCGGCTACACTCCGGGCCAAATGGAGCTTGCCAACATTTGGAACATCTTCTATATTAACCGATCCGTGCAGGGTGTACACGCGGCATGAACGCAGCCCCGAAAAAGAGGGGTCGGTACGAGCAATGTGCGAGTATGCAAGACATGAACGGTAACAACATAGTAAGAGTTGTAGAAGCATATCACGTGTAAAACGGTACACTTGTGCGGAGTAATAACTATATGGAAACATAGAACGGTATCATAGGATAAAGGAGTAACTTTTGTACCCGTGTGTGCCACTCGGGCGGAGGCCATGCATGCCTAGCTTTTCCTTTTTCTGAACACGGTGTTTTTATTTTTTGTACATAGAAAACAGATACTTTTCGGAAAACGGTGCTTTTTGCTCACGATTACGAGGCCGATTTCATCGGCTCTCCCACCCCCCCCCCCGGTGTCCCAAGTATATCATATTATATACAAATATATATATCACGAACGAGACGCCGCGTACGGCTCTCCCATAAATCCCGCGTCGGGGCATCGCGTCGGGATGATAAGCCAGTGAATCGGTGGACACGGTTCCTCCCATTCCCCGCGTATACAATGCACACATTTACATTCATCAATATCCGGTATTATATACATTATCATAATAACGGCATGCATAGGAGCCCGAGGAAAGTCATGTGTCTATCGGAGTGACGTAAGGTCGGTAACCTCCGATTACATTTATGGATTGACGGGATCGCTTTGTCTCGCCTTGAAGGAGCAGTATTTTTAAGGCGAGACTATCGGTGAAAAGCAACATCATGAACGGCGTAGAATAGGGTCACGGGACAGTATTTCGGGTACTTTGGAATCTTAGGAAAACGATCATCATACTTTTCTCTCTAGCATCATCGTTACCATCATAGAACCATAATCGTCGTTTTTGTCATTAAGGCGTTCAATATTGTAAAACTTGGTTTTTGAAGAAAAATGGATATTTTGGAAAACACTTGTAAACTTTTAGGGAGGAAAAATCATGCATTGGGGTCAGAGTTTAGTTAAAACGACTATCGTTTCATGGTCGGAATGATAACAAAAACCTTCATTGACTATAGTACGGAAATAAGCCTAATGGAACAATAAGAGGGTCGGGAATAGTGGGCCCACCTCGGATCAAATGAGGCGGCGTACACAATTTACGTATAGTACATTTCATAACATTACTTTTGAGAGTTTGGGACAGTCGGGTGTTGTTCATGCAAGTTCTAGATGTTTAGGAAGCTTTTTCAGCATTTCACACAATTCTTAGTTCAATTCTACGAATGAATAGTAGCGATTTCAATCTTGGTTTCTAGGAAAGGAATTATCCCAAGGCCCGTGTTCAAGCCTACTATGTCTAAGACATGCCAAAGAAAGGAAGTGAAGTCTTACATACACTCTTTCCGCTCCTTTTGCAACTCCAAATCAAGTTGTAAACTCGCCAAAATTCACAATTTGGTCATGTCTACCAAATGTTGAATCGGTGCATTTTGAATTGGATTCTTGGATGAAACTTGGCTACCAAAATTTCGGCGACATTTCCCCTGGTAAATATACCATGCCACCAAGTTTAACTTGGCCGATTCAATCAACAACAATCTCGGGAATACAATCCGGCCAAACTAACAACATTTCCACACGTTTACATTATTATTTCAAGAGACTATGTTGAAACCACATAACGTTCCAAATCAGCCCGCTACACTTACTTCTTCAATTTGGATCATCCAACATTCATTTCATGCCATAAAATTCATACAACGACAATCAAAAATACTAAATAACATTAACTCTTCATGTCTTCCCAAAGCGACCCATTTTAAAGCCCAGCTCAACATGCATACTTGCATGAGTTTCATTCATTTTTCACATGCTAAAATACACACACAACCCATCCATAACAACACCAACCAAACACTAAATAAATGGTTCATTCTTTGGCTACACCAAGCAGCCCATGCTCTCGCTACAACACCAACATCTTTATTTCATGCATCTCATTCATTTCAATACATTACAACATGCTTAAAACGTTCATAATAATATCAATCAAACACTAAATAAAATTTGTTCTTCATACCTACACCAAGGCACATATACACGACCACACAATATACAACCTTCCATGATTTTCATTCATTTCCATGCATTATAACTCGTCCAAAGCATCCATAGAACATGTAAAAGAGGATTGAATCTTACCTTTTCTACTTGCCTTCTTCATTCTCAACTATGGTTGTATGTGGCAAACAAATGATCTACTTCTTCCAACAACCACTCCACATGATAGAGAGCCTTCCAATTAGTAGAGTGACATGAAGAAAATATTTTTCCAAGACCAAACTCAAGGGGCTGGTTTCGGCCAGCCCCTCCCTCTAGCCGTTTTCTCCTTCTTTTTTTTCTTTTTTTTTCTTGAAATTTCTAGGAGTCCCAATTGATTAAGATGACTTAATTGTCATCTTATACACATATATATATAAATATATGTGCACATGGCTGATCATGTGCTCTTTTTTCTTTTGTTTTCATTTTTCTTTTCTCAATACTACTAGAAATTTCTTTTTCTTTCCCTCAAGTTTCTTCAAACTTCTTGCATGAAAATGACAAAGATGATTAAATTATCACCTTATACTTCCATAAATAATAAAACATGTGGCCCTATGGCCCACTCCACCTTAACCTTTAATTTCATGAACTCTTAACTTTCCATAATTAATTTTTAACCCAAAATTTTTCCTTAATATTCCATGCCACTAGAAATGAATACGCCACTTATGCATTCTAGAGAAAATTTTATAACCTTGTCCTTAACTTCCCGCCATTAGCTCGGAATATTCAAATGTGCAAAAAATGCGAGGTGTAACAAATGTACTTAGTATGTAAGGCATGAACAAATAACATAGTAAGGAGTATACATATGAATAATATCCATATCAAAAACATAGAACATATCGTGAGAAGAAGAGTAACTTTGTACATGTGAATGCCGCCTAGACGGATGCCATGCATGCTTATTCTTTCCTTTGAAAACATTTCTTTTCCGTATACATGTGAAAATAGAACATGTCATAGCGCGAACGACGTCGGCTCGCCCACATATGTCCGCGTCCGGGCATCCACGCTGTCAGGATGGTATCATGTCATATTATGCCAACTGATCAGGTGGTTACGCGTATATAACGCTCTTGCCCTTTTTCCCCATATACATATACTCATATCATATTCATATATCATATTCATATATCATATGAGTAGCATGCATGAGAGCCCAAATAAAGTCATGTATCTATCGGAGTGACATAAGGTCGGTAGCCTCCGTTTAGGTTATGGAATGATCATGGTCACTTTGTCTCACCTTGAAGGAACAATTATTATAAGGTGAGACTATCAATGAAGAATAACACCACGAGAAAACTTAGAATAGGATCATAAGGCATCAATTCATATACCTTGGAATCTTTAAAGAAAATAGTCATCATTCATGAGTAAAATTGAGAAATCAAGGAATAGCTCAACATTTTCATATCGTCATTGAAATCATAAGCTTGGAACCTTTAAACATGGAATCATCATCAGCATATTCAGCGTAGGAAAATATTCTCGTCCTTGACATCATCATTGTCCTTGTAAAACATATCCATCGACATTGTCACAAAAGCTTACGGAGTCATAAACCTCCGTTTTTGGAAAAATACGGACATTTTGGAAAGCATTTATAGGTTATCAAAAAAAGAGTCAAGCCTTGGAATCATAGACTTCTAACTTTTGAAAACAACGAAGTTATGGAAGCATTTACGAAATCGTAATCTAAGAATCATGCCTTTGAAAGAAAGGGACGAGCCTTAACATACCTGTTCAACCTCTATTGGTTATGCTTATGCGTCGACTCGTAGGTCTACATTTAAGAGGATTTACACTAATGTTAGCCTTTTCGTAGCACACTTGTACTAAGTTTCAAATCAAACTATTCTATATTCTTAGAAAATCGGAGCGACATCTCTATTTATATACTTGGCTTGAATTCTCATTTCAACTACCAACATCAATCAACAATACCAACATTAACCATAATATTTCCAACTTCAAAATACTTCATAAACACCCCGTATGGTGTTTGTCCCGTAATTCGATCACAGAACTATTTTATAACAATTTTATAGCTCATTTTTAAAGTAAATAAACAAATATTAACACAAATAGAAAGAGATTCATACCTTTCCTTGATAATAATGCTATATATTGACTCCTGCCTTGAACTTAAGCCACGAAGCCTCAATCGCAGTTTTGAAGTCTATTATCTTATTTTGTACAGATAGAATTTTGGGAATTATACTGGTTTCGGGCTAAAAGTTGATAGTGGAAGGTTGGGGAATTTTGCGGAATATTTGGGAGTGTTTTGGGTGAGTTTGGCTGAAAAATAGGGGTCCTCCCCCTTTT
>NW_026720826.1:0-10059 GCF_029784015.1 Lycium ferocissimum
TCACATACTAATTTAAGGTCATTCAAACATAAACCAAGAGCATTTCAAGTTATATATCCAATATCCATTAATTCCAACAATTTCCATATTCAATCCAAAATTCTCATATATACAACGAGACCATTCCAACGCGTTTTCTACTTACTAACCCATCTCAACAAGCCACTTATATTCATTTCAACTCTATTCAATTCTTTTCAATGCAATTCCATACAATTTCATACAATTCGATATAACTTAATACAATTTAATTCGCATGATATTCCAACAATACCATCAATATACTACTTACCCATATCTTCCAATTTATGAAACAACAACAACAATTTTTTTCCTTCTTTCAAATTCAATCACAACAACCAATTTTCATTCTTCCAAACCATTAAATCTTTATTCTAACATCATAGAACCTACCATAACAACCATTTCCATTCTAAATAAAATCAATTCACTACACCCTACCATAACTTACACCATTCGGCCAACCCTTCATTTTGCATGTTTTCATGGACTTCTATATTTTCCACACATCACAACAACCAACACACCACATAACACAATACAACACAACACACACACACACGGCTTGCTTCTTGCAAGTCACGGCACACACACACATATTTCCAACACATGAATTTCATCCATTTCCATGCACACACATACTCTACCATCCCTAACATATAAGAAAAGGATTAAACCTTACCTTTTTTCCTCACTTCTTCACTTGACTCAAGTTGGAAACTTGTATGAATACAAGTTCTTCTTGTTCCACAAATCACTTCACCCTACTATGAACCCTCTAAGGGATTGTTTGGCTATGAAGAACAAGTTGAGAATTCTCTTCTTTTTTTTTTTTTTTTTGCTTCGGTTTCTTTCTTTTTTCTCTAATGGCCGAATGGCCAAGTCTCTTTCTCTCTTTCTTGCTTTCTTGAAAAGTCTAGGGAATTAAGATGAATTAATCATCTTCCCTCATATATATACTTAACCCCCTTCCAATGGAAATTGAACATATAGCCCCTAGCTTGTCTTAAATTCATTTGGCCATGTAATGCAAATGGGGCCCGTGGCCAAGTGGCCTTTTTCTTGAAAATTCTAGCAAATTTCATCCAATTTCATGAAAATATTTTCCCTTGTTCCAAATTTGCCCCTAGCCTTTCTCCGTATTTCCATGAGTCCTCATGCAAATTTACCATTTTACCCACGGCCTTTCTTAATATTCCAACTTTACAATTTTCCATACGCGACTCATGTCACTTGCCTCGACTTACCCGAGGGTACAAAATACGGGATGTAACACATACATATAACATATAACGTAACATATGTGCACAGTACCCGGCCGAAAGGGGCTTGGCGTACCGGACACGCCATAACACCATAATACATACACGGTTCCCGACCGAAAGAAGGGAACCGGACACATCATAATCCGGAATACACATCATAACATCATAACCACGAGAATGCATGAACGGAATCGTGAGTAACCAAATATAGTTTAAAACATTTTCAAAGACTCAATAGGTTAATCAAAACGAACCATCATTTATAAGCCAAAGCGATAGTCAAATCAGATTTTCTTAGGAATATCACTCGGGAACATATCAAACCGTACTTCAAAAACCATAGTTACGTATCAAAATCATGTGCATGAAAATCCTTATTTCAGACTCAACCGATAAATGAGTAATCATACTCGGGGGTCGGAAAGATAGTCATATTGAATTCTTTTAAAAATAGGTCGTTAGAACCAAACATAGAAAGTCGCGGGACCCACGGACGAGCGTCAACCCAATCCGGGCCCGCCTATGAAAGTTAAAGTCATTACTCGTCATGAAATCATTTGCGAAGATATCAAAGCGATCCGAGCCTTTTCTTGAAAGTTACGGTCGTTCGTAGTTTCGAAATCGTTTGGGAACAAAACTCTTTTGAAAACAAAACTTTTATGGAACTTTTGAAATTTAGTCATACAAAAGACGTAAGATCCTTTCGGAACAAACCGTATACATAGCATTTCAAATCCAATCATATCAAGGACATACGGATCATAGCTTGACCATATTAAGGATGGCAACATCACAAAGCAAATATGAATCATAAACATGTTCGGATTTTACGAATAAAATTACCCCAAGGCTCATAACATATCATAGCTTAGCCATATCTAAGACATGCCAAAAGAAGGAAGGTAAGCTTTACATACCTTGATTGCTTCCTAAGCTAATCCAAACTCAAGTCTCGGCTTCTCAAAATCTACAACACGTCATTAGACACCAAACATTAGTCATAGGCACCTCGGAATCCCATTTTAAGCTCGCACTTTATTTACAAAATTTGGCAGCATTTCCAGCAAATTCAACACCCCGAGAATTTAACTCGGCCAAATTCATCAACAACAATACCAACAAACATTCTAACAACATCAACCATTAATTCAAAACGCACTTTAACATCAACAACCCTTTTTTTTCGCACAATTCGACGGCATTTCAATTACGTTCAAATCAACATATATAATCAACCCAACATCATTGCCCACGCGTTCAAATACCAATCCAAAACCATTCAAACATGATTCAATAACATTTCCAACAATCCACAAAATTATTCAAAACAACTCAACCAAAACATAAGGCAACCCGAAACCTTCCAAGTCCAAGGAAATATCAACAACGCATTTCTTTTCTTCCAAATTCATAAACCATACTAACAATCAATACTTTAACAACATTAATCTCAAAAATACAAGAAACCATATTAAGATCACATTAGGTTCCAAAACAGCCCACATGATTTCAACTTCACTTTGAACCATTAAGCCCTCATGTTACAACATAGAATCTACAACACAACATCCTAAACATACCAAATGAAATTAGTTCTTCACTTCTACCTTACACCACACATACACGGCCACAACACAACAATTACAACTTCAACTCGAATCATTCAATACCTTCATTCTCATCACATAATCCATGACAACAACAACCAAAATACTAAGTAATATTAATTCGTTCTTGTCACATAACATGACCCATTTTCGGCCACCACCACATATGCATATATTGATGATTCTCATTCTTTTCTTCACTCTACAACAATCACAACATGCTAACTAGACTTTAATTCATTACTTCAATGCAACACAACAACATACACACACACGGCCACACATACCATGCACACGGCTCCACTCTACATGCAATATTTCCATGAATTTCATCCATTTTCATCTACTACAACATGCACACATCACTCACAACACGTAAAACAAGATTAAATCTTACCTTTTCCCTTCAACTTCCAACTTGGCTAGGTTTTGCAACGAGGCAAACGGATGGTTCGATGACCCAAACAACACTTCCACGTTAATGAGGGACCTCCAATTAGTGAATTTGCTAGGATGAAATATTTTTGGGATGGCTAAATTTGGACTTCAATTTTTTTTTTCTTGGCCGTGAGGTGTGGTTGTTCTTTCTCCAAGGTTCATGAAATTTCTAAGTGTTGGAAGATGATGAGAATGATTAACTTGGTCATCCTTGGAGACTTATATGAATTATACAAGTGTACCTTGGCCCACACATGTGTTGGACCAATTTAATTTGGCCACAAAATGTGTGGGGACCATTTCCAAGCCACATGGCCAATTTTCATGAATTTTCAACTTCCAAATATTCCACTTTTGGTCTCAAATTTTCCTAAATGTTCCATACCAACAAGTTCATGAACAAATTAGGTTTTAAAACGAAATCGAAGGTCAAAAGTCCCGACTTCATATCCCGGAATGATCTTGTCCCTAACTTATCATAGTTAACCCGGATTGTCCCAATGTACGAAATGCGGGATATAACAGTTACGGACGTTCGTAGTTACAGAATCTTTTACAACAAAATCTCTTTACGTAATTTTGAAATCCAATCATATAACGAACATAAGGACCGTAGTCCGACTACATTAAAAGCGCGAACATCCGAAATGAATAAGACTCATATATATATGCTCGGATCATAGGAATGGAATTGCCTCGAGACTCGTAACTTATCATAGGTTAATCATATCTAAGACATGCCAAAAGAAAGAAAGGGGTAAGCTTCACATACCTCGTCCGCTTCCTAAGCTAATCCAAACTTAAGTCCCGGCTTCTCAAGATCTACAATAACGTCGTTAGACACCAAACATTAGTCATAAGCACTTAGGAATCCGATTCCAAGTTAGCACTTTATCTACAGAAATTTGGGCAGTATTTCCCCTATAAATTCAACAACCTTGAGAATTCAACTCGGACAAATCATCAACAACAATACCAACAACCATACTAACAACATCAATGAGTAATTCAAACGCATTCTAACATTAGTAATTCTTTTCGATATGATTCGACGACATTCCATTACATTCAATTCAACTACATACTTTCAAGCTAACATCAACGCTCACAAGTTCAAGTACTAATCCGAGATCATTCAAACAAGATTCAAGAACGTTTCAAACAATCCGCACAATATTCCAACAACCCAACCATTATACTACCTCTCCCGAAACTTCCCAATTCCAATAGGAACAATAACAACACATTTGTTTCTTTCAAATTCATCAACTACACCAACAATCCACACTTTAGCAACATTATCTTCATAAATACAAGAAACTATATTTAATTCACATTAGCTTCCAAAATGTACCCCACACACGATTTTAGCTTCAACTTAATTCATTAAACCTTTATTTACATCATAGAATCCACAACACAACAACCAAAAATACTAAATAAAATTTAGTTCATTCCTTGTCACAAAACAGCCCATACTCATGGCTCAACATCAACATACAAAGTTTCATGAATTTCATCCATTTCTACACACCATTCCCCCGTTCTAATCCGTTAAAACTCGAATAAACTTGTTAACAATGAAAAGGAACCTTAATCTTACCTTAAGTATGCAGCCACCACGTCCAACCTCTTCTTCTTGGTTGATTTTTAGCTCAAATTGAAGGCAACGCGATGTACAACACTTTTCTCTTCATGGGCTTCGGAATTCGGTGCGCGAATTTTGGTCAAAATTAGTTTTTCTCTCTAGGCTCTCCTCTCTCTTTTTCTCCAGAATTTTATGGGTGTTTTGGTATGAAAAATGAGGAGAAAAGGCTGATATTTCATTTAAAAAGGTGTGGGTAATGGGCCTGACCCGGTTGGGCTCGGGTTGGGCCTGGCCCACTGACCTTTCTACCTTAAAACGTCCATATATCCTTATCCCGATGTCGCCTGTGAACTCACGACCTATGTTTGGAAAGATATTTCAATTATATACAACTTTTATTCTGGGAGTTTTCCCAAATTCCAAACTCATAATACCGTTTTGGCCCCTCGAAGTCAGATCACCCGAAGACGTTTTCTTAAATCGCCCTTTTGGAGGGCTTACACTCATTTTTAGCTTATGGGTCCTTCTTAGGACTTGCTCAACTTCACATGTACCACCCATATATCTCTTCATATGTCCTTTATAAAATCTCGACATGTGGGCCCCACCTTAACACACGGCCACTTTGGCCTTTTCATGAAATTTTTATTTCAACTTCTAGCCCCTAATTTCCCTTAATATTCCATACCAATAAGACTCATAAGCAAATTGTGCATTAAAATAAAATTGGAGGTCAAAAGTCTCAACCTCGTATCCCGAACTAGTCTTGTCCTTAACTTATCATGGTTAACTCGGATTATCCCAACGTACAAAATACGGGATATAACACTTTAATATCAACCACTTATAATACATTTCATGTACTCGTTATCATGGTCATGTGATATAACACTAATCCCTAGCCTTCTTTGCCACACACAAAATATTATTTCCAAACATCGCCGTCACACTTTTTCGTCCTAACTTATTTCGGGACGTCATTCCTTGTATACACCAAGTTCTTGATTTTCATGCTTGAATATGACCAAATCCTCCAGCTCGGGTAAAATTTCTCATGTTGGACGGTTCAATTTCCTGGTCCAAAAATACGAGATGTTATAGCTTTGACCGTATTTCATTCAAATAAATTTTGAATCTCGACGAAACTTATTTTCTTCGATTGGTTTAACTTAAAATCCTTACGATACATCTGTACCATCACTCTAACCACCTATAAGCTTGAGGGATAACCTCTCTTCCGTTACTAATGTCATTTAACTCACACACTTTCCAATGCATGAAAACACGGGATGTAACATCCTTCCCCCCTTTAGAACATTCGTCCTCGAATGTTAAACTAGTCCTTTATAAGTGTATTGGTTATAATGATCTGATAACGAATCAATTCTAACTAGAACTCATGCTCATGTTGTGCCTCTCTTTGCTTAACTTAATACCATTTCCACTTGACTTAAGTTAATATTAAATTTCCAAAGAAAGTGGTCATAATTTACCCATTTCCATAATTGACTGCAACTTACTATATCCACCTACTCTTGAAGCTTAAGTCGAGTTTTTCTTGTTTTGGAGTCATTTTTCCAGTAACACTGTAGAATAGGAGCTGCCTTTACAGTAACATTGGAGTCTCTTGTTCTCTTTTCTAATTCTTATAGGTCTACTTCCACTATTTATTTAGGTCGCATAGTCTGCAGCGTACATCCTTCTTGGAGCCATCATTTCAATCCTTTGACATGCACTATCTATAACATCCCTTTGAATAGTTGAAAATGAGTTTCCTTCTTAGTAATGACTCTCGATTGCAAAACTCCCTTGACACCTCAGGACTATCCTTTCAAGAGATATAAGTGAGTCACTCTCCGGATATGATCCTTTGTCTTGCTCAATTAGTCTAGATAGCTTTCGTCCTCATCGTTACTTCTTCCCATAATCTTTATTTGTATAGTCATTAACTCTATACCCGCATTATTAAATCAACCATGCGAATCCTTTGTGACATACTGATACCATGTCATCTCTTAACCTCTCGTGATTACGTAATAATCAGGAAACTTCCTCTTATTATTGGAATCCTCTTCGGGTGTCTCTTCTCACTTAACTTACATCTGAACAAAGGTTACAATACATGATGTACCATCTTAAGGGGTTCTAAATCCCATTTTAATCATGTCCCGTACTGAATCTCTCGAGAGCACTCTTTTGAGGTAAATACTCGTATCACATCTCGAGTGACACTTATATAGGTAGTTTTCCCTATAGCACCCTTATCATCACATTGAGGTGAATACCTGTTATATGCCCCATTTTTCAAATCTATTTCACAATTTGCATTACCTTACGAAGTACTATCTTGAACTTTCCATCCCTCTTTCGTCCTTCGGTCCATACCTTTTACCATTTCATCTTTACGTCTCTGCTTGCCATATCACCTCATAATGCCGAAGGCCAATTTCTCTTTGTTGTCTAATGTCTATAACTTTTTCACCGTAGGATAGATCCCGTCATGCTCTTTTCTTTCCTTTATTCGTCCCTTGATTATCACATCTTATATTTTACTATAGAAAACTTTATGTCCCTTCTTATTTGTCACTTATAAATCGCAATATCATTAACAAATGACTCTACTGTCAATTCCTTTGCATCTATTCCAGTATAGCATTGCTATCCTTTACAATATTCCTTGAGTTATTTGCTCCCAATGTCACGCTGTTCAAGGTCTTCATGAATGATTTTCAATATAGTCTCGATATCCCCATTTGGATTCTTGTTCATTTGTTTATTAGCTATTAGACTCATTTCTGCCTAACTCTCACTTTTTGTTTTAGAATCTATATCTGTCACATCTAAGGATGCATCGTTTCAATCTCTACACTTGTATTTTCCTTACTCGCTTCCCCCCTTTAAGGGTCTTACTTATATCATTCTCAAATTCGTTACCTCACTTCCAATCTTGAATTCATGTATCCCTTTCCTCGATTCCCTTATTATACTGCATCATATTCATGCCATTTCCCATAATTTATAGCTACAGTCATTCATGTGTGAAGTCTTAACATACTCATCTTGCAGTTTTGCGATCAAGTAATACCAACCAACATAGCAATCCAAACAAGGATGTATTTTACTTAATTCAACCGTTCCGCTCGAATTAACAACTTCCGTCCCATAGGGATACTCGAAATAGTAGTATGTCTAGCTATCCGTACCATCCATGTAATGTCACTTATCCCATTCTTCGATACTCAGAGTTCACATATAGCGTCTTCTTTCCCTTTTCTTCCCATCTCAAGTTATTCTTCTCTTTCCCGTAATTAACTTATAGTGACCGTATATGCATTTTCCTTAAACCCTTCATCCTTATTTTCAAGGATCTAAGTCTCGTACGTAACTAATACCGCTTATGCCTCGTACACTTTCTTGTTGTGTTGCACTCAGCATTAATTTCAAAAAAACAAATTATAATCATATCATATTTGTCATTGATGATAGCCTTGCTTTATCGCTTTATCGTCGTACGGTAAACTCACAACTCATGGCTACATTTTTCTTTCCAACTTATTCCTTTATATACTTTGCTCATTCTGTCTTGGTATAGGATATTCGTAGGAGATGAATGTTTCCTTTCTCATAATACGACTACTTCTTAAACGCGCGTACTTCGTATATTTCCTTTTCTTTCTATATCCATACTTATTCCTTTAAATTCTTTCCTCCTCAATTTACCTTATTACCTCCCATTTTATAATCAATCGCTTATTCCTCGCACAAGGAATCCTATTCTTAACTCAGTACCGCTTTCTCCTTTAGAATATATTACTTCTATACTGTCACGACCCAACTCCGTAGGCCGTGACTAGTGCCCGAGCTGGGCACCCATACACACTTGCCGAACCCCGATCGGCGCACAACCAGATTATACATATACGAAGTCAAACATTAGATCATGGGCGGCATGACCAGATCGTATACAAACAGAAAAGTAAAATGTCACCCCAAATCTGTCACAAATATATATACATATCGCGGTCACAACTTCCAGCGATAATATCACACATAAGCCGGTAAGGCTATCATAGTATAGGGGGACGTCCAAATCACAAACCACACGGACACAACTGAGCGGTGATTACCCATAACCCACACATATGTCTACGGACCTGCGAATCATAACGAGAATCATATGACGGGACGGGGCCGCCCCGCCGTGCCCATGAGACGGGATATATACATATGCATCGGAGGAGTCGGTACCTAAAACATAGGCTCCAAAACAAGGGAGCGCTCCAAGACAATTGGAACGGGAATCTAAGCTAGCGGATCATCCAAATAAGTATACACACAACGCGGGCATGAAACGCGGCCCGAAGAAAGGGGGGTCGATGCGAAATATGTCGAGTATGCAAACGAGAAGATACGTCGCCGAGTCATAATTGAAACAAAAGTACGAAAAGTAAATGCAAAATTTTAATGCCAAAATGCTTCGCTTTTCAAAGCACAAATCATGCACAGGGCTCTTAGAATATGGTCGCCGCCGTCATTGGCGCCATGACACATCGTCCTCCAGAAGATTTCATATCTCCGAAACCCGACATACCGCGGTCAAAAATCGGCAAATGTCACATACCGCGGTCAAAAATCCAGCGGCAATATCACATACCGCGGTCAAAAGTCCAGCGACAATATCACATACCGCGGTCAAAAAATCCAGCGGCAATATCACATATACACGGTACCCGGCCAGCGGAGGGGCTCGGCGAACCGGACACATCATACTCCGGAATATCATATAGTGCGCACGAAACATAACCGGCCCAGGACTTAGCGAAAAATGTAACAACAGAATGCACGAGCAGAATCGTGAGAAATCATATGCAATGCAAAACACTTACAAAGACCCAATAGGATAATCAAAACAAACTGTTAGTTCAAAACCGAGACGATAGTCAAATCAGGTTTTCTTCCTCAATATCACTCGGGAACATATCAACCGAACTTCGAGAAATCATAGTCACGTATCGGAATCATAAGTATAAGAATCATCGTTTCGGACTCCCGGGTAAATAAGTAATTTATCCCCGGGGGGGCGGAAATATAGTCCCTCGAATTCTTTCCAAAAACCATCGAAACTTACGGGAAAAAAGTC
>NW_026720827.1:0-9535 GCF_029784015.1 Lycium ferocissimum
AACCGGGACGAGGTGGGGTCATCACCTCCTCACCTCCTTTTCTTGAATCTCGTTTGAATAAAAAAGAATCTGGGGTTCCACTGGTCACTTCCTCCTGTTCATGCCCAGGCTCACCTTTTACTCTCCTAAGACCTTTCCCTTCTTATGACCTTATCCCCCTACCCCAGTGTCAACCACAAAAAAAAAAAAAAACCTTGGGATGGTTTAGAACAGCTTAACACTATCATAAGACTACCACAGTTGGGTCATTAAGCCTTGCCCAAACTTTGAAAGTCTTATGGCTAAGTTACAGGCATGACCACTAACCAGAACCAACACCAATATTTAGATGACAATGACACAGACTAGTATTCAAAGGTCATCTCAACCCAAAGTCTAATTATGAATTGATTTTATTATTTCATGTCAAACAGCATCTCAGAAGCATATATGTCCTTTTTCAGGACTGATCCACACATAATAAAGCAAGACAAAGCTAAATACAAATCACTTCAACTTTACAGAATCCTACATATCACTATTAGTCTCCTCCTTAGCCATGACTACTTATACATTTTTTGCATTTCAGTCCACAACATCCAAAAACAGTACCAAACAAACCCATAAAGGGGCCTAAACAGACTTGCACCAAGACCTTCCCATTATTCGCCTTTTCTCTTTTATCTTCTTAATTCTCAAGTGTTAGGTGATCAGCCTTGGAAAGGTGATTTTTCTACACATAACACACACATAGACACTTCCATACATGGTAAAACAAGATAGACTCACACATGATTAATCTTTAACATACACATATGTTGCAGATATGGCCCCAATAATTAATCAAATTAATTACCAAGGCAATTTATTAATTAAACAACTATGCAAACACACATAATCAAAGTTTGAGGGGTAAAATGGTCAATCCTTTTAATTACTCAAATTTCCTTGGACAATAAATAGAATAAATGATTATTAATCTGACTTTTCCTTAATTCAACAATTAAGTAAATAAAATTTTCAATTTTTTTTTGTTGCTTTTGGTTAATTCCAATAAAATACTCCATAAGTACCATAAAACATCAATTAATTTTCACATAATTTATAATGTCCCAAAAATATCTTCATCTATTTAAAGGGGTGAAATATTGTCTTGAATAATTTTATAAAAAATTATTTAGACCCTTTAGGGTGCACAACTTATCTTATTTATTGTCCAACGACTCTGAGTAATTAAAATCAATTACGGGAGGTCAAAAATCAGGTGTCAACAACTGCCCCTTCGGTGTTCGGGGTTGCGGGAGTAATTATATACTTTGTTTTTGACTAACCCTAATTTTTTTCGAACCTGACTCATCTTACTCTTTAATTTCATGCAATTCACATATGCGGCCGGACCCTGGCTTTCGGGTTTCCTACATATCTCTAGCTATACAATAATTCAGGCCACCTATAGTTCGACTCAATTAAAGACTTTTATATGATTTAGTAATAAAGTCTTGAGACTCTCGGTGTTGTGACCAAGTTTTCCTTGGACGGTGGCTAGAGTGTAGCCGACTCTCTAGTTTTGAGCCCGCCTACATATTCCTGATCTCTGGGAATCAGGCCACATGTAGTTTGACTCGCTAGTGAAGAGTATGCCACTTTTACGGGAATACTTTTAGATTTCTCCGGTGTGTATCCGACCGGTCATGATTTTTAATAAAATAGACATATGGTGGCTAAGTCTAAGATTGGATGGCTTTCATGTCCTGGCCGGAGAGGTTGACTCTCATGGGCACCCTATCTTGACCGGTTGCACAAGAAAACGTTCCACGTTTGCTCCGTAATTTGTCTGGATCTGGTTCATCAAGCTGGATCCTTTTTGGAGGTTGTGCATCGGCTTTCGAAATTTGACAATATTGCAGACATCTTCATGATATTTGCATGAATGACCCTCTCGACAGTTTGTATGAATGGCCCTCTTGGTAATAGGAAAGTAAATGTGCAATGGCCCTCTTAGGCTTTATATAAATGGCCCTCTCGGTAGCAGGAAAGTAAACGTGCAATGGCCCTCTTGGCAGTTTGTATGAATAGCTCTCTTGGCAGTTTGTATGAATGGACCTCTCGGCAGCAAAAAAATAAACGTGCAATGGCTTCCTCGGCAATTTATATGAATAGCCCTCTCGGCAGTAGGGAAATAAAGGTGCAATGGCCATTTTGGCAATTTGTATGAATAGCTCTCTCGGCAGCAGGAAAATAAATGTGCAACGGCCCTCTTGGCAGCTTGTATGAATGGCCCTCTCGGCAGTATAAAAGTAAACGTGCAATGGCCCTCTTAGCAGTTTGTATGAATGGCCCTCTCGGCCATAAAAAAATAAGCGTGCAACGGCCCTCTTGGCAGTTTGTATGAATGGCCCTCTCGGCAGGAGGAAAGTAAACGTGTAATGCCCCTGTTGGCAATTTGTATGAATGGCCCTCTCGACAGCAGGAAAGTAAATGTGTAATGGCCCTCTTGGCAGTTTGTATGGATGGCCCTCTCGATAATAGGAAAGTAAACGTGCAATGGCCCTCTTGGCAGTTTGTAGGAATGTCCCTCTGTATGAATGCAATGGCCCCCTTGGCACTCGTAGCGCAAAAAGGAAACGTGCAATAGCCCTCTTGACAATTTGTCTGAATGGCTCTATCGATAGGAAAAAGTGCAATGGCCCTTTTGTATGAGTGACCCTCTTAGAAAATAAACATGCAATGGCCATCATGGCAGCAGAAAAATAAATGTACAATGGCCCTGTCGGTAGTAGGGAAAAAAATATGATGGGGATGACATAAATGGCTCTTATGGCTGTATAATCTTTCTATCGTCCGTAGCGTGGGCTGTGAACTTCGTGGTAAAATATACCCTTTTGTCTTTGTCCTGACCCTTTTGGTCGGATATGTGTTTACGCTCATTCATTGTGACCCTTTTGGCCTGATATGTCTTGGTTGTTTGTTTGTTGTATGACCCTTGTGGTCAGATATGTCTTTGTCGTTCATTCTTTTCATGACCTTCGTGGTCGGATATGACTTTCGCCTCCGTTACAAGGCTGCCCTGTTAAAAGCCTGCATCCATAGAAAAATTGTGAGTTTCCTAAAGGTCCAATCAACGTCGTTGTCCTCCTGCCTAAGGCCCCCTCTTGATGCTCCTTCGAACCTTCTTGGGCTCAATATTTTGAGAGATGGTTTTAGAGCGCACTTATACTAACAGCTATATTTTGAGAATCTGAAGTAAAATTTATAAAGTGTGTGTTGTTTTATATTTTATATTTTTTATTATTTTTTTTGAAAAATCATTCTTGAAATGTGTCTTTGAACGAGGTCTTCCAGCTCTCCCGGGAGGTATGATTGTTGACTTCTAAACTAGTAGAATTTTTGAGATCTTCTAAAAAAATCTGCCCTTGCTTTTGGATTTGCTTTGAGCGGCCCTTTATCTTTCTCATCATACGGGAATTTTTGAGGTTCCCTAAAAAATTCTGCCCCAGTGTATGGCTTTGTTTTACCATTTTCTTTATTGATTGCTTCTGGTAGGAGTTTTTTAGACCCTCTCAAAAATTCTGCCCCAGTGTAGGGTTGACGCTGGCTGACTCTTGTGTCGGTCCTTGTAGCTTGATCTCATTGATTTCCCCTGCTTTATTGTCTCTGAGGTTTCCTAGGTTTTTCTTTTATGACGATCAAGCTCGAAAGCACCTACATATCCTGTCGCAGCAGGAATTCAGGTCGAACGTAGTTCGGAATAAAGTAACTGAGTTTTGGTTTTACTAATAAGGTGACCCGGTTCGGAATAAAGTAACTGATTTTTGGTTTTACTAATAAGGTGACCGGGTCCGATAATGGACTACCTACGTATCCCACTGTGGGAAGTCAGGTCATTGCGTAGTTTATTACATTGCTGATTTGTTTTTCCTGTGCTATTACAAGATTTGATTACCATAAAAAGGTACGATTACATTGAAATGATATTGTGATTACAAGAAAATGGAATCCTAAACATAATATCTCTCTTGAGCGCATCCACGTTGATGGCTTTGGGCCACTCTTGTCCGTCCATCTCGGCTAGGACTACGACTCCTTCTGATAGAACTTTTCTGACCATGTATGGTTTTTGCCAGTTTGGTGCAAATTGTCCTTTGCATTCTTCTTGGTGAGGGAAGACTCGCTTGAGTACACGTTGTCCAATTTGAAAGAGTTAGGCTCTGACCAGCGTGTTGAAGGACCGAGACATTCTTTGTCTGTACAGCTGTCCATGGCATATCGCCACCATTCTCTTTTCATCTATCGTGGCCAGTTGCTCGTAGTGGTTTCTGACCCATTCCGCATCATTTAGATCCGCATCTTGGATGATTCTAAGTGAAGGGATCTCTACCTCTGCGAGTATGAATGCCTCTATACCGTAGACAAGGAGGTACATGGTTGCCCCGGTGAAAGTTCGGGTTGTTGTTCGATACCCCAACAAAGCATAAGGCAGCTGCTCGTGCCAATTTCTGTAGTTGTCAATCATTTTTCTCAAGATCCTCTAGATGTTCTTGTTGGCAGCCTCTACGGCTCCATTCATCTACGGTCGATAGGCGGTAAAGTTCTTGTGGGTTATCTTGAATTGTTCGCAGATGTCCTTCATCAAATGACTATTTAGATTGGCACCATCATCTGTGATGACATATTCTGGTACACCGAAGAGACATATCAGATTGTTTTTAACAAAATCAGCCACAACTTTCTTGGTCACTGACTTGTGTGAAGTTGGTTCTACCCATTTGATAAAATAGTCGATGACGACTAAGATAAAACGATGTCCATTAGAGGCCGGAGGCTCGATGGGTCTTATGTCGTCCATTCCCCATGCCACGAATGGCCATGGCGAGCTCATCACATGTAGTTCTATGGGAGAAACCTTGATTAAATCTCCATGTATCTGGCATTGATGGCACTTCTGCACAAATTTGCACGAATCATGCTCCATGGTCATCCAGTAATATCCTGTCCTCAGAATTTTTTTTTATGAGGACGAATCCATTCATGTGGGGTCCACATACCCCTGCGTGTACCTTTTTCAATAATTTTTTATCCTCTTTGGCGTCCACACACCTGACTAACCCAAGGTCAGGTATCCTTTTGTACAATACTTCTTTGTTCAAGAAGAAACTATTAGCCAACCTCCTGATGGTCTTCTTCTGATTTTCTGAACTCTCTAGGGGGTACTTTCCCTTCTCTAGGTATGTCTTGATGTCGACATACCATGGTTGGCCATCTAGCTTGGCCTCAACGTGGGTGCAGTGAGCCTATTCTTCTCTTAGTGAGATCTCTAGGGTAACAATGTGAGCACTCTAAGGGTGCTGGATCATGGAGGCTATCGTAGCCAACATATCTGCAAACTCATTTTGAGCCCTTGGAGTATGCCTGAAATCGATATCCTTGAGTCTCCCGCACAATCTTTCCACTAAATTTACATATGGGAGTATTTTATCGTTTTTGGTCACCCAATTCCCTTTCACTTGATTTATGAGCAAATCGAAGTCCTCGACTACCAATAACTCTTGTATGTTCATATCCAATGCCATCCTGAGGCTGAGGACACATGCTTCATACTCCGCCATGTTGTTGGTACACTTGAATTTGAGCTTTGCCGCCATCGAATAGTGTTGTCCTGTTTCTGATATTGACACAGCCCCAATGCCTGACCTTTTGTAATTGACTGCTCCATCGAAGAACAGTCTCTAACCTGAGTATGGCTCTGTCACCTCTTCTTCCATAGCCAGTACTTCCTCATCTGGGAAGAAAGTCCGTAAAGGTTCAAGCTCGTCATCGACAGGGCTTTCCGCTAGCAAGTTAGCTAGGGCTTGTCCTTTGATTGCCTTTTGCGCTACGTATATGATGTCGAATTCACTTAGCAGCATCTACCATTTAGCCGACTTTCCCACGGTCATTGGTTTGCGAAAAATGTATCTTAATGGATCCACTTTGGATATGAGGTGAGTGGTGAACACCGATAGGTAGTGCCTTGGCTTTTGGGCGATCCAAGTCAGAGCACAACAAGTTTTCTCCACGAGCATATATCGCGACTCGCAGGATGTAAACTTCTTACTTAAATAGTAGATGGCATACTCCTTTTTTCCCTCTTCATCATGCTGGGCGAGCATGTACCCAAAACCATTTTCTGATACTGATAGGTATAGTAACAGAGGACTCCCTTGCCTGGGTGGCACTAAGACAGGAATTGGAAAGATATCTTTTGATTTTGTCAAATGCCTCTTGGCATTCCTCCATCCAATGCGTGGGTACTTCTTTATTGAGCAGTTTAAGGATTGGCTCCATAATCATAGTTGATTGGCCTATGAACCGCCCAATGTAGTTTAAGCTTCCCAAGAAGCTCATGACTTTTTTCTTGGTCTTGGGCGGATGTAACTTACTGAATGGCTTTGATTTTGGTAGGATCCAATTCAATACCCCTGCGGCTGACTATGAATCCTAGAAACTTCCCTGCGGGCACTCCAAATGCACATTTTACAGGGTTCAGCCTCAGATTGAACTTGCGAAGCCTGTCAAAGAACTTGCACAAGTGGACGGTATGCTCTGACCTTTCCTTTGATTTTATGATGACATCATCCATATAGACTTCTATCTCTCGATGCATCATATCATGGAACAAACTAGTCATAGCTCACATGTATGTAGCGCCGACTTTTTTGAGGCCGAACGGCATTACTCTGTAATAGTAGGCTCCCCAAGGGCTGAGAAAGGCTATTTTCTCAACGTCTTCTTCGTTCATGAATATTTGATGGTACTCGGTGAAACAATCCACGAATGACTGCAACTCGTGCATGGTGCAGTTGTCTATTAGAATGCGGATGTTTGGGATGGGAAAATTGTCCTTCGGACTAGCCTAGTTGAGATCTCGGTAGTCTATGAAAATTTGAATCTTTCCGTCCTTTTTGGGTATCGGCACTATGTTGGCCACCCAAGTGGGGTAGGATGTCACTTCCACTATTTCAGACTTGATCTGCTTTTCTACTTCATCCTTTATCTTGATACTCATGTCTGGCTTAAATGTTCGCGTCTTTTGTTTGATTGGGACAAAACCCTCCTTGATGGGTAATATGTGGGCCACTATTTTAGTGCTCAGCCCGGCATATCTACATATGACCAGGCGAAGACGTCCACATATTCCATTAATAGCGCTATGAGCTCTTCCTTCTGTGGCGCTCCCAAGTGAGCACTGATCCGTGTTTCCTTGACATCCTCTTCGTCGCTGAGATTGATCACCTCAGTTTTGTCCATAGAACTCGTTCGCAAGACCCTACTAAATAATCTTTAACTTGATACTTACGAAACCTTTTCCCAAACGCGACTTATACCTCACTTTCCTTCGATGAACTTTATTCCTCCGATTCATACAACTTCAAAATCTTATCGCATACACTTTAAAACTAACGAATACCCTTCTTAATGTCATAAGAACTCCACGTTCACCTTAAGCTGACGTTAGTCTATGTATGACACAACAATATGAAATTCCAAGGTATAACAGTTAGAAAATTTTTGCTTTGTTATCTAATAAGAATAGCAGTTTTTCACGGGCCGAGGCTTTTTATTAATTCAAAAGTAATTGGTTACAAACTGTGGTCCTAGTTTGGAACGAGGCTGGCCCATTTCCATTTTTGAACATTACAAAGCATTTTTTAGAAAAGGCTGTCATTTCGGCCTCAGCCGGCATCGCCGCTTTTTTAGCAAAAGATTTTTTAAGAAAAATCCATCTTTCTGCCGAGGAGCTAAGAGGGGAGTAGATGTCCAATTTTTGACATGCTATCCTAGCCTCAGACTGCCTTCGGTGAGCCCCTCCTGGCTTTTCTCAGTGATCGCGTAGCACCACTCTTCTTGAAATAGCAACTTGAGACCCCATCAACTTCTCCTGTATTTAGCATTAGCGTGGTGTTAGGAAATGACTAGTACAACCCGTAATTGGCTGTGATAGGTTCCCTATTTTGAGTTCGCTCTTGATAGCCTTCGTGAGCTCGCCCTCGCTAGGAGCATACCCTAGACCGAAGCGGTAATTTTCTTTCGGGATGGGCACAAGCTCTATTATCCCTTCAAGGTCCCTTCCTAGGCCTTTTCCTATTTCAAAATCATTTCTCAGCATGGTGGAGGGAATCATTCTACAGACTACTGGCATTCGACTGTCGACCTCCTCTTCTGAGTGGGTGGCCCTGACTTATTCCACCACGTGGAAGTTTGATCTGTTGGGACTCTCTTCGATTGATGGTATAATGTTGTAAGGATGCTTCTAGATATCCTTGTAAGCTTCGACAACAATTTTCTGGCCCAACCATTTGAATTTTATAGCCTGGTGCAGACTTGATGGTACCTCCCCAGCATGTGGATCCATGGTCTTCCCAAGAGCATGTTGTAATTTGCAGTGATTGCTATGACCTAGAATTATGTTGTGGGCGCGAGTCCGGCTCGGATTTGAAGTCGACCTACTCTAAGGAATCACTTAGGGATCCATCGAACCCCCTAACGTTCGTCCCGCTCTGGCAATTTTTGCCCACGTCACAGCCGAGTTGTGTTAATGTGGTTAGAGGGCAGATTTTGAGGCCCGACCTATTATCCACATCTACTCTCCCTACGGCCTTGTCACGGTATGCTAGGGTGATATGGAGGGCTTTGTTGTGAGGTTCATTTCGACTGGCAATTCTTCCTTGGAGAAGCAGATTTTATGTTCCCCAATGATATGGGCTACTAGCCAGGCTACATCTTCACTACTTGTACCCATCGGTAAATGTTGGTCATCAAATGCCTTCATGAGGGCATGCCTATATGACGGTGAGCTAGCCAACAATGATAGCATCTAGATTTGCGCCGGCGTCTTCTTTAAATACTCAACAATGGAATAATCTTTTGGCTGCATGCGCTACCAGAAATCTTCAGCCTCTCCTTCAGTTATCGCCCTTTTCTGAGTATTTTCCTTTCTTGTGGTGTTCTGGGCCAATTCTTCAGGAATGTAGCATTATCCTGAACGTGTCATGCCTTGGGTCATAGCTGCCTACACAGTGATTGGCTTTTTGGGGTCAGGCACAATCTGTTGTGCTACCAGGGGTATCACAGGTGCTGGAACCAAGGGGGAAGAATGTTATGTCCCGTATCTTTACATAAGGACATTATAAAGCTAAGTGCGACAAGTTACAGGCAAAGCGGTTTTAGGGTTCCCGGTGAGGGTTTTCACCTCCCGATTTTGTTTCTATGCACAAGTTGCCTATAGATTTCATTTGGTATGGAAAGATTATTGGAGATTAAGGATTAATTAACCATAAGTGGGTTTATTAAGTGAGATTGGGAATAAAAATGCTCTATTACTTTAAGCCATGTTTCGTGCATAGTAGTGCAATGCTCAAGGATTCTTGACCAAAATATTTAAGTGGGACACTTGTCCAACACTTGCAATGCATATATAAGGTAAAAATCTGGTTCATTCCACATTTCACAATTATTCTAAAATTCAATTAAAAAAATAGTGATAAAGGGGAAATTGGTACAAGCGGCAGTGAGGGCG